>NC_036656.1:4448424-4545167 GCF_002806865.2 Cucurbita pepo subsp. pepo | reverse complement strand
AAAAAAAAAAAAAAAAAAAAAAAAAAAAAAAAAAAAAAAAGGAAAATATATCGGGGGAAAAGAAAACTGTGTGTTCGCCCCCAAAGTCTTTGAACCCTTTTTCGCCCATAGCTACTACCTTACTCTTCGTCTTCCTCCCACTCACTCTGCAACACAAGATGCTCAAAATATCCGCTCTGAAGATTTAGCTAAGCTTGCCATACGCCTGTATTCTTCTTCAATCATATTCTAGGGTTTACACCGTCGCCGCTTTCTGCCGGAAGCTTTATTCTTTCATGTGAGTTCTATGTTTCCCTCTTCCTTTAATCTTCTGCAATTTTGTTGTGTTCATGTTTTCAGTTCTGGGTTTTGATCTCTTACTCGTCTTGTATGGGACTGTATGTGCTGCGAGGTTCTTCCACTTCAAAGTTTGGACCTTTCCGATTATTACTCCCCATGTCCCCAACGCAAATAAATACGCGCTTCTTGGTTTTAGTTTTGCTTTCGCAACTGTAGTTTTCTTCTGTGCTCGAGATTGTTTGTGATTGTGTGTATCTTTGGGAATCGATGACTTGGGATTGAGTTTTTTTTTTCCCCTTCTGCTGAAGTATTTCAAATGAGAGATACCCTGTGATAAACGGAGCTGATCTTTCCTTGGAAATTTACTAAACTTACGTACGGTTCTAGTTCAACTGGATTTTTAGGCGAAGCTAAGTTGATAGACTGAATAGTTGCTGAGTCGAAGATGATCGTTTGGTGGCCAAAAAGAATGCTATATTTTGTTCTCCCGTTGACAAATGCTACACTATGGAGTTGATAGAACTCTTTATAGTTTACTTGATTGTCGAAAGTGATTTTTCTTACTGAAGAAAAGGTTAAGTGGCTTATGATTTTTGCCGTGGAATTTAACCACACGTGTACTGCCTGATGGCTCTCCCACCAACGTAACACTTGCAGTTCAATTGAAAGTCCAGTCTCTTTTAGCATAGTTCTCAATTCAGTCAATATTGGAGGAGATTGAGATAGGGAGCTCAGGCTACTGCTCCAGATGCGACCATGACATTCCTATTTGGCTCCAAGTATTGGACATTGCCCCCCTTTTTGTTACCGTTGAAGGGAGGTTTCTTGATTGTGTTTTAGAAGGATGGAGAGGGTGCACATGATTTTTTAGCCTCTTTTAGTCTTTTTTTACAAGTGAAACTCCTCATGCCTGGATGGTAGCTCGTGGAAGGATTTATTCAAATAATTGCATAAAAGGAAAATTGTTTCTAAGCACATCTCTTAGGTGCATACATGATTAAAATGAAGGCCGAATCATGTGCAGATTTTTAGTGCTTATTAGTGCTGCAATGGACTCCTTTCCTTGATGTTGACATATACAGTAGAGTGGAATGCTCGTGCCTTGTTTATTTTATGGTAGAGGGAAATGTATGTACTTTTGAAGACCCAGCCTTTTAATTCCACAGAATGTGGTATTTTATATATATTTCTTTTAGAATATTGTATGACAGGTCTATGTAATTAAAATATTTGTAGTTTGATTGATTTTCTGTCGTAAGTTGTAAATTAGATATGATTATCATTTGTATTGCTTATTAAAACTTTAGGATGAATCTTAAATGATTTAGCTACTGGTTGTATATATTTTTTATTTTACCTCTTGCTTAAGTCGTAGGTTCTTTTTCCTGCCAAAGTTAATTGATTAGACCCCAACATATTAGGTGCCTTGATAGATGTCCTCTTCTGTAGTTAATGTATCACGTTGAGTGTGCTAATGTCAAAATATAATTTTATGCAGTATCTTCACGTGGTTGGTTGATGGAAAGATTAGCAAGGGTGTACAATAATAACTTATGGCAATGGCTTTCTGTTCCACCACAAGAGCAATTGGGCATTAGCACAAATTCATGGAACTAAGTCACCTTTTGTATACAAGCTTGTTTCGAAGGACCTTTATGAGAAAACTATAGCTCATCAAACACATTGGGAATGAATCATGGATTACCTGAGTTGTGATAAATTACATGGTGAAGGGAGGGATGTATTCATCATAAAATTGACTTTAGAACTTAATAGTTTGAAGAGTACATATGGTTTGTATGAAGAGTTACCAAGAGTAATAGTTCAATTGGTCTATCCTTATGGATGTCGTCCACTTCGAGCATTGTAATTGTACCCTGAATGACAATGTAACTTGCGAAATGAGCAACTCCCATCTACTTTTGTGACCTTTAAGTGGCTTTGTCATGGTTTGCTACATTGTCTATCCCTTGTACTAATAGTGACTAATGTTCCATACCTTATCGTTTTTCGATCTTCAAGCAACCAAAGCGACAAATATGGTGGATAAAATGCGGGGGGTTGATCTCCACAAAGAAGAGAAGCCATGTTTGCCACTAAGTTTTTCTAACTGGAGGACATAATTTTCACTTTGAAGTTTGGAGGAAAATTTAAGCAAACAAGCCTCTTTGGTGACGGTGTTGAACTAAGAGGTCAACAAGATGAGAGATTTTTGGGTTAGAGACAGATAGTGTGAAGGTGTTACATCTCGTACGATTATTTTTGCTCGATTTCCATGTGAGAGTACATTAAAGACAATGGGAAAAATCTTGTTGGTCTATGGTATTCGAGCGGATGGAGTGGTTCCATTGAGGAAGTTGGTTGACGTTGGTCATGGTGGTTGAAGAAAAAACAGGCACTTAGAAATTAGGGAGAGAGCATTTTGAGGGATCTAACCGTACAAAACAATGATCGATATAGAAATAACTGCTCAGTGATAAGAGGAGAGAGCATTTTGAGTGATCTAACTAGGGATGTTCAAAGGAATTCCAAAAATCAATCTGACTGATGAAACCGACCAAGTTGGTCAATGTTTTGCATTATACAAAACTGACCAATTGGTTGGTTGGAGTAAAAAAAAAAAGAAAACATCACTGACCGACCAGTCGATCGAATAATACAAGAATAATTAATAGGAGAGAAAATATGGGTTCATGGTTACTTCCATTTCTCATTAATGCTATTATTGATGAGGGTTTTGAAAAGAAGAGGGCATCCAGGATTTAAAAAGTAAACAATATTTTCCCATCATCTTTCTCCTCTCCTCCTACACGACTTCACTTTTCCTAATTTCTCATTTTCTTCTCTCTTCTCCTCTCTCCATTGAGTCTTACCTATTCTCTCTCTTCTGTTCCCTCCTCCCATCGGCCACTGACACCGACACCAACCCATCGATGAACACCTGAGTTCTAACATAAGTCAATTTATGCTTCTATTCTAGTAAAGGATGTAAGTAAGCTTTTTATGGAAACAACAAAATGAACGTTAAATATTTTGGGGTACACTAAGGATCATTCTTTAGTCCACTTTTTCTAAAGTTTGCTAATGATTTTGAAAAATGCATGCCCTTCCTATGATGTTTCTTTTAAGAATACCATAACACGTGAGGGTAGAGTTTCAAATTTACGACTTCAGCTATGCTCATGTTGGTCATGTCCTTTCAATGTTAGTCTAGGTTTGTACGTTTTTAGGAAGATAGGGTGATCTGTCATGAAGCTTCTAAGTTGTTATAGTGGACTTAGGATAAAAAAGTGATTCCTTTGCTTGTTTCAACGGTAAATACTTTTAAGAAGGAATGAATTGAATCTAGGGATCACATGAGCTTTGGCTTTTAAAAATGCAGTCAAGAATCTTTATGTCCATTTTAATTCTTGTTTCGGTTGTGTAGGTTCCTGTGGAATTCGATCCTTTTGCAGCATCAAACAATGTGATGCTTAGGAATTATTTGTTTGGCATGGAAGATTATGTGAAACTTGTCCATGGACGCCTATGCTTACTTGATTTTTTTACCCCTCTATCTGGATGAAAAATAAGTATGGCATAACTTCAGTAGTGCGTATATAGGAAGGTTGTAGGGTCTAGTTTCATCAACATTGAAGAAGTCTTTGATTGAGTGTATGGAAACTTGTGTGTACGGAAACTGTTTGTAGGGTCTGGTTTCATCAACATTGCATATGGTCTTTGATTGTGTGGAGCAACTCGTGCTTATGGAAACTTTAGGTCACAGTATAATGTCCTGCCGTGCCTCTCTTTGTGTGCTTGCTTGATTTTTCTCGTTGCGCATGATATTAATGATATCTTAGTTAACACGGAATGCCATTGCTTTTATATCCTTGGAATTTCTCATCCTGATGGGTTTTTTTTTCTTCATATATCTGGCTAAACTTTTTATAATGATCACAAGTTGGAATTCTCCAGCTTCCCGCAAATAACTTTTCCTTGAAGTTGTTCCTACAAGCTTCTTTTGATTTGAAATGCATCTAACATTTTTCGAAGTATTAGTTGATAGGTAGCAGTATTTAGCGGCAGGAAATTTGGTTATATTGTGAAATATTAGTTATTTGTGAATTATGTAACACAACAACTAAGGGAAGATATAAAGCTCCTCCACTAATATATAACTGATTACAAGTGAGAATATTCATGCTAAATACAAAAGGCTTGGGAAATGAAATGTTGTTTTTTTGTTATTCTTGCGAGATGATTTTATTACATATTGGGTTTCTCTTCTACCTGCAAGTGGAGGGATTCCATCTCATTTAGTGTTAATGTGCCAGATGATTCCAATTGAGGTCAAATTGTCTCTGAATTTCGATAGGGTCATGTGGCCTAATCTATTATTTTCCAAGTATCAACCAATTCAATATATATTATATATATGACTTGGACTTGACAACAAGGTGGTGAGGACTCGTCATTAAAATTAACTTATTTTCATCCTGCCTTCAGATTTTACTGTATCCAGGAGAACATCCTTAGTGTTATGAGTGGAAGTGGCAGAAAACGCTCGTCAAAGTGGGATTTGAGAGAAGAATCAAGACCTGGTTGGATTTCTCCCGAACTTGCAAGTGATGATGGTTCCAAGCGGTCTGGTATGGAGATCACCAATACTGTTTCAAAATCCAAGAAAGATTGGGGATTGCTGTCAAAGGAACCTTTATCTGAAACCAGAGATTCACATAAGGAGGATTACACTAATAAAGGCTATAATAAAAATATGGAAGGCACTGCTGAGTGGGATGCTGACAAAAGCTACAGCACAAGAATGTCTCCTGGTTTAGATGGATGGAGAAGACATAGCTCTAACCCGTCGGATAGAAATGATTGGAGCAGGTCAGTGAGGTTAGATACACTGGTATTAGCTGAGCTTATATTAACATTGTCATCATAAAAGTATTCAATCTCAAATTTTGTCGCTGAAGTCGCATTTCTTGATGAGTTATTCAAATCTCTGAAGTTTGATCCTGAATTTTCATGTTTGTATATGCATCCATTTTGTTCATATGCATTAGTTATCTGGATTTATGTTATTTCTATTAGGATTGGTTAGTTTTGCAATTTCATTATTCTTTAAACTTGCTTGTTTTAATTGTGTTTCAGGGGTAGGAGTAGAAGCCGGAGTTGGAGTAGAAGTCGGAGTAGAAGTAGAACTCCTCCTCGTAGTTTTAAGCGGGACTCAGGATTTCATGATAGGAACAGAAACAGAACCCGTGTTTCAACTCAATTGTGCAGAGATTTTGCTTCTGGCAGATGCAGGCGAGGTGGTGGTTGTCCATTTCTTCATGCAGAAAATCAAAATCTGGATGACAGCTGGGATAGTCGGAACAAGAAGGGGGGCCGATCCTTAAGATCAACTCCCCATGATTTTAGGGACTATTCCAGGAGTGGAAGGTCAGCTGCTCCTTGTACCGACTTTGTGAAGGGAAGGTGTCATAGGGGAGAATCTTGCAAGTATCCTCACGACAGTGGATTTCATGAACTATCACGAGGTTCTTCAAATGATATTAGTAGAGACAGGGAAAATGACAGGAGTAAAGAAGCATATTTATCACGTGGTGAGCGTGAACCTTCCAGTAGCAGTCTTGTTATCTGTAATTTTTTTGCTGCTGGAACTTGTCGTAATGGAAAAAATTGTAAGTATTCTCATCAGAGCCAGCCATGTGCGAGTCTAGAGAGGAAGTCGAGTGCTGATGGATGGGAACAAGTCGAATGTTCAGATGGTAGGGAACGGTTGTGGGATGGCTCAAAATCAAATGAGTTGGCTAGTGGTTCAGATTTTACTCAGTTGAGAGAGGAAAAAAACAAACAAATTGCTAGTCAAGAATCAAGATATACATGGCCTTCGGAACTAAAAGGAGGTCATGGTTTGAATAACGAGAGCAAAATTCAGTGGGATCAAGCTGCTAGCATCAAGGCAGTTCAGAACAGCAAGAATGATACCATTCTGAGCAAGCCTGAGGATGCTGGTGGTTGCATAGGCACTTCTGATTCAAGAGGTCACAGAAAGTGGCCAAGTGATGATATGGAGATGTCTCCTGATTGGCACTTCCCGGTGCAACCATCGAATCACGTGGTGAAAGGAGATTGCAACATTATTCTGGATTCTGGCTCTCAAACTTCCATGGCTTTAGCCACTCTCAGTCATGCGATAGTTCAAGAAGCTTTGGCTAAGAAGCAAGACGTTACCATAGAGCCTCTGACAGTTGATAATACTCATTTTAGGCAAAACCATAATTTAACAAAAGATGTTACTATGGCATCAGCATTCAATGATAAGATAACAATTGACAAAACTATTGCTTCACATGCTGAAGGCAATCCTTCTGGTAACATTGTCCTTGGACAAAAAATGGCATATCACACCAACCATCCAGGCGGAAGTGTATTGAATCCGAACGTTGTAGATGGCATTTTCAGAGTCAAACCACGAGAGGACGATAGGAGCATGCCAGGGATTAATCCTGTAACAACTATCACTCCGAACATGGTAACCAGTGAACAAATTACCCAATTAACTAACCTTTCCGTTTCTCTTGCTCAATATTTTGGAAATGTGCAACCATTGCCTCAATTATATGCCTCCCTTAGTACACATAATGTGTCAGAAATACCTTCCTTCCCTTATTCTGATGCACCAGTCGGTGCTTTGGGTACGTTGATGAAGACAAGTCCTATAATTGAATGCTCGAAGCAACATGACTCTACTGTCTGCAATAGCTTAGAGGTGAAGAAGCTTGAAGCCACTAAAATACCTTCAGACTCTTTACTGAATTTCACTGGACAGAAAAGCATGACAGATGCGAAGGATGAAGTACAGATACCAATTTTTCCTCTATCATCCGATCCTTCAAACAAGATTGTCATCTCTGCAAAAGAAACACCGAATGAGAGTGATGCAATAAATCATGGGAAGCGAGCCGCTGAAGGTGAGGCTAACAACAAGAAGAATGGTGATGGGGATAATGAAAACAGGACTGAAGCAGGGGCGAATGAGGATTCTGAAGAGAATGATACTACAGAAAATGCGAATGGAAATGATGGGGTCCATGACAAGAAGAAAGGTAAGGATACTAAGGGAATTCGTGCTTTTAAATTTGCACTCGTGGAGTTCATCAAGGAGCTTCTAAAACCTACATGGAAGGAAGGTCATATCAGCAAAGATGTTTATAAGACCATAGTCAAGAAAGTGGTGGACAAAGTAACAGGTACCCTGCAGGGAGGTCATATTCCTCAAACGCAGGAGAAAATTGATCAGTATCTTTCATTTTCAAAATCAAAGCTCACTAAACTTGTCCAGGTAACAAATTTCTTTTCAACTTTCTCTTCCCATCATTCTTTTTTTTCTATTTTATGCTTTGCACTGGACATGGACTATTTATCTTACTTTAACACTACTAACTGCTGCTTTTTATAATTTGTTATTCCTTCTAAAGGCCTCATATGTTCTTTTAATAAATAAATTAGATGCCTTAATTACGCCAGTGCAGCAGCTCTGGGAGGATCATTAGCATTAAACATGCTTTATCAGCATTGTTTTGCTTATTTACTTAATAACCCTTCCTGAAAACTTTCCATCATCTCCTCGGTTATTTGTTTGTGAGACTGCTATACTTTGTTGATATTTTTTTTAAGTTATTCTCCCTCCTGTCCTTATTATAGCTGGGTATTCTATTTCCAGTTTGTTTGGGGCGGTCGTTCGTAGTCTCTTAATCCATCATAATCTTTTCTTTTTTTTTGTTAGTAATTGTATCCTTGTTTGATTTTATGTTTGTCCCCTTCCTAGACTTGTTATTTCTTCTCTTCTTTTTGGAAGCTTAAACTTTAAAATCTCGAAGAAGGTTCATTTTTTCACTTGGTCAGTATTCTTGGGAAGGATTAGCACTTTAGACATTTTGTGGAGATCCTCCAAAAGGAAAAATTACCTAAAATCTAAAAACAGGTGGTTGTTTTAGATAAGTGCATTGTACGCTGCCAAGTTTTGGTTGCACAACAGGTGGTTGTTTTAGAAAGCAGCGTAACTGGTCAAAGTGGGATGCGAGCATTGGTTTTTGGCCAATTATTTGTAATGAAAACCTTTTTTTTCTTTTGGTATTTCTTAGTTAGTGAGTGTTGGAGCACCCACTTGTGGAATGAGTACATATCATGTTCTGCTGTTTCTTAAATTTATTTTACGTTCATATGATTAGTACAAGTCCATTATGAAATGTGAATAGATAACATATAATTAGGAATCTTAATTCTTACGGTTCTTGATCCATTCCAATACACAATGCACATTAGGTTAGAATAATCATTCACATTTTAATTAACAATCTGACTGCATTTTTTTTAAGATTGATGAAAAGTTGGAGCAATACAAGAATGGTCTAATCCCTTAACAGGTAAAGAAGTACAGAACTTTATGATCTCGCAGCATTTTATGGTACAAGTGCAATGCGGAACTCAATTGAAGCCTGTTATAACATCCAAGCCTACCGCCAGTAGATATTGTCTGCTTTGGCCTATTACATATCTCTGTCAGCCTCACGGTTTTAAAACACGTCTACTAGGGAAATGTTTCTACACTCTTATATAAGGGATGTTTCGTTCCCTTCTCCAACCAATGTGGGATCTCACAATCCATGCCCCTTGGGAGCTCAGCGTCCTCCCTGGCACACTGCCCGGTGTCTGCTCTGATACCATTTGTAACAGCTCAAGCCTACCGCTAGCAAATATTGTCCATTTTGGCCCGTTACATATCGTCTTCAGTCTCATGGATTTAGAACACGTCTACTAGGGAGAGGTTTCCACACCCTTATAAAGAATGTTTCATTCTCCTCTCCAACCAACGAGGGATGTTTAGTAACTATGTTCCTTCTACCACAGTTTAAGAAACTTTTCTCATTTGAAGAGGACACCCCTGGATAAGGATTGAAGGAAAATATTATCTCAAGAAAGGCAATATCTATTAAATATTACAGTGAGAAACTTAGTGAAGCATGCCAAAAGTTGAATAACCAACAAACAATGCTTACTAGGGCCTTAATTTTGGGAGCATTATTTGCTTGGCTGGGTAGTTAGGTACTTGAATTCTCAAAATGATATTAACAGATTCATCCAACATGGCTTTCATTCATCTTAAGGTTGGTATCTGCGTTACGACATTTGCTCAAGAGCTTCGAAAGAGTTGCAAACCCAAGTCTGTTATTGTGATTACTCAGATTGAAGAGCCTTTGTTTGATCCCTTCCTTAGGATAGAGGCCCCTTTCCCTTTTGTCCCTTGGTTGTTTAATTGGCTTGGTTGTTCAGTTTCCTACCAATAATATTAGCAATACTAACGATAAAAATGAAAATAAAGCGTTTTGCTAATGCATTGAATAATGTTTATCAGGTTGTCAAGAAAGAAAAAATCATTCTCAATGTGTTCTCAAAGCAACATTTATTATTGTTGGTTGATATAGCAAAAATGGCGCCGCATCCTTGTTGCAAGACAAGCGATGCTGCCAGAGACTATTATGTGCGACAGTATGTTTTTCAGCTATCATGGGAATCATACTGTGAAATAATCCTAAACCATAATTGAAAGCTTAGCACTATGTGCCATCCGCGAATCGATGGCCTAATGAAATTCACAGAGCATTCGGTACAGTAGAATCTAGCATTACGGAGCGAAAGATGATATACCGAGGCTCTTAGACTGACTGAATTTAATGCACTTTCTTACATCAACTGATGGTTATATCTAAAGTGCAGTATAAAATCCATTAGAGGGTCGTGCAAAACTTGACTGGAACGCATCGAACTTGTGCATTAGTCTGCTAATAGGAAAAAAAGCTTGAAAAGGGTGACTTGATATAGCTATCTTAGGCTTTTTTTGAAGATCCATGTGAAAGTACATCTTTTTATGGTCATTGTTCTTATGTTGTGTGGCATATTCATTCTTGATAAAGTGATGTATTTGGTTCAGTCTCTTTTAAGAGTTCTGTTGCTGATCTTTCCAGATTAGAATTCTCTATGTTTCTTCCTCTATGTTTGAGTTGAGACCGTTATTTCTGTATAAAACGTTTCGTCAATGTCTCTTGTTTCCTTATCAGGCATACGTGGACAGAGTTCAGAAGACGAGTTGACGAGGCGAGGTTGTCGAAGAACATCGTATTTTTTTTCCTTTATATAAATCCTGTGTACTAATTTGATAGAATGATGCAGCATTCTGAATGATGTTTATCATGTCTTACTAATGTAGTGTAATGTATGTCCCTATTAGCAGTCTTAGGTACACCTTTCTTTCTTCTGCCTTCTGCAAATTTGTTGCTTTTAGTTTGTGCATTCTTCATCTTTTATTGTTGTATGAATGGCTACCACTTTTCCAGGACCTCATTCTTCGCCAAGGCCTTGCAATTTTTTTTACTTTTTATAAATAATTTTATTTGTTTGTTTGTTTGTTTGGGTTGAATCCACTCGGTTCATCGCCTATGGTGTTGGTAGGGTCGGGATCGTGGGTGATCCTTTTATACTCTTGTTAGAAGTGAATTGTCTCTCGTGTGTGAGCATGGAGCGTGAACAATTGTTATTCTATGTTTCAAGTTTGGAATGGACGATCGTCTTCGTTTCAAATCAAATAATTGTGTTCGTATCAATTGCTAGAATCAAATGATATGGTATGAGCCATACTTATTCATTTTAAACAACTTGGAATGACACATAATGAATGGAAATGGTGACAATGACTTGGTGTATTGGAGATAAAACGAGGAGGTCGGAGGAGGATAAGAACACATATGTTAAACGCATATTTACCCGAATCGAGTGATTCAAATACAAAAATCAATTCAAATCGTTTATGAAACAAACAATATACCCAATAATGAATGAGTTTGTGAAGGGTAGAAGAGTGTAAGGATGTGTTAGTCAGAGCACAGATTAGGAGGAGGAGGAGGGGCAGTGGGGTGCACAAATTTTGTAAATTGATATCAATGACTGTAAATGCATGCTTTTCTGTTCCTTTCCCTATAAAAACCTTACCCTTCCATTTTCCTTTGCTCTTTTTGGTCAATTTTCTCTTCCAAAAAGCATCCAACCACTAACAATATGGTGTGGGAAAAGTGGTTAGTCTAAGTACTTAGCTCGGAAGACTCATTGTTTCGGGTCTTTACAAAAATTCAAAATATTCATACTTGAGATTAGAACGAACGGTCTTAATTAGTGAATAAGTGTCTATTTTTTTTTTCTCTCTAAAGATTTACCTTATCTTTGTTTACGTCCCAGATGACAGAATCTCAATATAACAATAATATATTTCTACTCGGTTTAGGGCAAAGAAATTGTTAGTAAAGAAACTTGAAAATCGAAACAATAAACAAAAAATCAAATGGGATTTTAGGTTTTCAATTTTAACATTTTTTTGTTCTAGCAGAGATTGGGAACATGTTGTGTACAAAAAAAGCTAAATTAGTATACCCTTTATGGCCTCCCTTTATGTTGACTCCATCACTTGATGGTCCTTGCCCTAAAGTCCTTCCTAACTTTTACAATACAACCAATAAATGGTCAAGTCTTTAACCCTCCTACTCCATATCTAGGGTTTCTCGGGTAAGATTACGTAAATCATAGCGATCGAGTGTCGGTTTGATTGCAATTATATGGTAAACTCTATGACATTAAGGATCATGATCTTAAAACTGTTATTTTCATCGAGTTTTGATTAGCTGATTATATAATTAGACACTGACATAATAAATTTATCGTTGAAATTTTTTATTCATATAAATTTCTTCGCTTCAAAAAATTATTTATTAAAAGAAAGATGAGGGAATTTGTGTATTTCATGCAAGATAATAAATATGTTCAAATGTAATGAATTTGAAAGTTTCTTTTTTTAGTTAGGCTATTAAAGCTTTATATAAATTTCATTAATTTCTCCAAATTTTAGCTATAAATTTCGAAAACATATTACACTCAAATCATTCATGGCGTATAATTCAAACGCTCATCATTTCTCAGTATAATTCAAACGCTCATCATTTCTCAGTAACCCGATTTAAAGCAAACCTCATATTGTTCAAGAACGAAATGAACACAAACCCTAATCAACAAGAACACGAAGCTCAAAAGCATTACAAAAATAGTCAAACCGAATCGAACAAGTACACATTTGGAAGCTAATGAAGAACTCATATCACTACAAAAAGTATAAGAACTAGTAGTATAGTGTATGTGTTTGAGGATAATGAAAAAAAGCTTACAAAACCCTAGCTGTGCCTAAAAATGGAGGCTCTGAAAACCCTAGAATGATTGCATTAGGGCATGCGCAAAATTGTATGAAAAACATGCCTCTTTTCAAATCTTTTCTCATTGATCTTAAGAATTTGAATCTAAAACTAAAAACCCTTTTGATCTCTTGATGATCTTAAGAATTTGAATCAAAAACCAAAAACCCTTTTGATCTCTTGATGATCTTAAGAATTTGAATCAAAAACCAAAAACCCTTTTGATCTCTTGATGATCTTAAGAATTTGAATCAAAAACCAAAAACCCTTTTGATCTCTTGATGATCTTAAGAATTTGAATCAAAAACCAAAAACCCTTTTGATCTCTTGATGATCTTAAGAATTTGAATCAAAAACCAAAAACCCTTTTGATCTCTTGATGATCTTAAGAATTTGAATCAAAAACCAAAAACCCTTTTGATCTCTTGATGATCTTAAGAATTTGAATCAAAAACCAAAAACCCTTTTGATCTCTTGATGATCTTAAGAATTTGAATCAAAAACCAAAAACCCTTTTGATCTCTTGATGATCTTAAGAATTTGAATCAAAAACCAAAAACCCTTTTGATCTCTTGATGATCTTAAGAATTTTGGTCTCTTGATGATCTTATGAATTTGAATCAAAAACCAAAAACCCTTTTGATCTCTTGATGAATTTGAATCAAAAACCAAAAACCCTTTTGGTTTCTTGATGATCTTATGAATTTGAATCTAAAACTAAAAACCCTTTTGATCTCTTGATGATCTTAAAGAATTTGAATCAAAAACCAAAAACCCTTTTGATCTCTTGATGTTCTTATGATTTTGAATCAAAAACCAAAAACCCTTTTGATCTTTTGATGATGTTATGAACTTGAATCAAAAACTAAAAACCCTTTTGATCTCATGATGATCTTCATATCTAATTTGGAGTTAACCTAAAAAAATTGATACTTTAAAAGGTGATGACAAAAGAAAGCCCAGCAGATGGGGTAGCAGAAGATGAAGGAATATGGCAAGGCCTTTGATTACTAGGGGCAAAATCTTCCATAAAAAGGCACAAAATAATGTTAGCCCTAGATCACTCCTTTTTCTTCTTTGCCCATCCAAATTTCTTGCCATTTTCTTCATCCCTTTCTCTTAACCATCTTTTTCACTTCTTCTACCACAAAAAACCCTCTTTCTTTGTGGCCTTTTATAGAATCATTTCAACTTCAATTCCCATACCCTAGTTTTTCTTCACCCCATCACCCTCTTCCATGGACCCCCATCACCTCCCAAACCCCTCTTCCCATCTCCAATTTTCCGCCATCGATGATCCCGGCATCGTTCACCTTCACCATGTTCACGAGCTCAATTCCATTTGGCCGTCGTTGTTGTTGCCTCATCAACCGCTCCCTACCTCATCCACCCACCTGATGTCAGGCTACGGTATGTTTAAATAACATTACAAGAGTTCGAACATAAGATTTCGTGTTAAATCGTAATTTAAGTGAATTGGGCAGGTAATGATCAAGAAGAGCCAGAAGAAGAGCTTGGTGCTATGAAGGAGATGATGTACAAGATCGCCGCGATGCAGCCAGTCGATATCGACCCATCAACTATTCGAAAACCCAAGAGACGAAACGTTCGAATTAGCGACGACCCACAAAGCATTGCCGCTCGTCTTCGTCGAGAAAGAATCAGCGAAAAGATCAGAATTCTTCAAAGGCTCGTCCCCGGAGGAACAAAGATGGATACAGCTTCAATGCTAGATGAAGCCATTAGGTATGTCAAGTTCTTGAAAAGACAAATCCAATTTCTTCAGTCAACTCAGCCGAGCACCGGCGACGACGCAGTCGTCGGAGGGTGGCCATTTCCATTCCATAAGGCTAATACTTCAAACTCCTCGTCCACTTCCATGGAAGCTACTCCAACCATTATGCCATCAGGATGGTGAGCATTAATATCAACCAAATTAAGTGTATGGTTGTGATTAATTACTAATCGATATGTTCGTAATTGTACGTTCAAATAGAATCGTAAGGATAAAACACTAAATCATCGACGTTTGAAACAACAATTCGATATGTTATGAACGAAAAATCGAAGGTCTAAACGTAAATAAACGATTAAAATCATTGGTTAACTTAAGGGAGGTGGAATAATGATTAGTGTATGCTAAGGTTACGTAGGATCATAATATGATATGTTAAAAAGGGAAGTATCATTTGGAGTGTTGAAGTATGGCAGGAAAGGTTGTTTGGCCGACTCTCCTTCTTGGAATTAACACTGACGTGAGGTCATCTTCAAAATCATTACAATTTTTTTTTCATGAATCTCCTCTTTGTCCCTCACAATATAGAATAAAGAGAGACTTAAAAGGTGAAGATTTTCAAGATATGTACTAAAAAGGAATAAGAGAATAAATGTATTGTTTTATGTCATTGTTTTGGTATATAAAATTCTTACATGATGTGGTAGGTTCTTTCAAAGTTCGAGTAGGGTCTGAGATCGTTAGGTGAGGTTTAGCTCGTTGATTTTAATATGTAGTTGTTTTGCTATAACTCGATAGTAAAACTGTGGGATTTTACGTGTGGTTGGAGAGGGGAACGAAACATTTTTTATAATGGTGTGGAAACATCTTTGTTTTAACAAACTGTGAGGCCTATGATGATAGGGCCAAAGTAGACAGTTTGGGATGTTACAAATGGTATCAATGTGATGTCCCACGTTGGTTGGGGAGGAGAAAAAATCACCATTTATAAGGGTGTGGAAACCTTCCCCTAGCAGACGCGTTTTAAAGCCTTGAGGGGAAGCTCGAAAGGAAAAGCCTAAAGAGGACAATATCTGCTAGCGGTGGATCTGGGCTGTTACGATCAAAGTCAGACATGAGGCGGTGTGCGAGCGAGAACACTAGGCCACCAAGAGAGGTGGATTGTGAGATCCCACGTTGGTTGGAGAGAGGAACAAAACATTGCTTACAAGGTGTGGATCTGGGCTGTTACAGTCAAAGTCAGACATGGGGTGGTGTGCGAGCGAGAACATTGGACCCCCAAGAGAGGTGGATTGTGAGATCCCACGTCGGTTGGAGAGAGGAACGAAACATTGCTTACAAGGTGTGGAAACCTCTCGCTAGCAGACCCGTTTTAAAAAATCATGAGGCTGATTGCGATACGTAACAGACCAAAGCAGATAATATCTGCTAGCGGTGGATTTAGACTATTACAAATGTTATCAAAGTCAGACATCGGACGGTGTGCCAGCGAGGATGCTGGGCTTCCAAGGGAGGTGGATTGTGAGATCTCACATCGATTAAAGAGGGAACGAAATATTGCGAGGACGCTAGGTTTCCAAGGGAGGTGGATTGTGAGATCTCACATTGATTAAAGAGGGGGAACGAAATATTTATTATAAGGGTGTGGAAACCTCTCCATAGCAGCCACGTTTTAAAAAATCGTGAGACTGACGACTACATAGCGGACAATATCTATTAGTGGTGGGTTTTGGCTGTTACAAAAATTCTAAATTGAGAGGTAAATATGAGATATGCTTAGGTTAATGGAGTCGTTAAAACAAGACATGTTTTTTAGTATTTTTGAATAATTTCTTCTAATATAATTCCCTTATCGAACACAACACAGATTGTACATCTATAACATAAGTTATGGCCGATCATGCAAGAGTCGATCATTAAAATACTTATAAAACTCTTACCATCAAGAATATTTAGTTAATCAATATCTATCATTAGCGACCAAATGGAGAACCAGCTATACATATGAACTCTATAGAGATTATTACTATATAATGACAAATATTAATTTTAAAGACAGGATTATTATAATGTTTTTTTTTTTTTGCATCCATGTCAGTAACTATGAAGCACAAGAACATGAAAGATTATAAATAGGGCGATCATCCGAGTGCCCATATGATCATATATGAGTATCTGCATCGTGATTATGATCATACTCAATCATTATATTCTTAGGTTATATATGAGACATGACGTTCATATTAAATGATACTCAATGTACTTTGGTGATGTCTTATTCAATGATCTCACATGAATTTGGGTATATAGAAAGAACGTTGTGTGCAAACTTGAATAAAGTACATTTTGGAACACCAGTTTTCTTACCGTGAAATGCCTTCAAAATAATTGTGATGAATCGATCGATACAACCGAACAACTATTTTTCGATGCATTTTCATCACTAATCCATCCGTCAATATTATTAAACCAACACTTGATTTGCAATTTGAGCTACATATCTTAACTCGGTGTCAATAACCATCGATCATTCCTCGCTCTACCGTTTAATTCGAACTAAGGCTATCCAAAAAAGGCGCCAAATTGGGAGCGACCATCGCATTTCGACACCCTCCATTGCAAGGGGCGCCAAATTTCATCAGCTTCCAGTTCCTCTTTCCTTCTCCAATTTAGCCCTAAAATTTCTCCTGCGATTACTCACTTGATTGTTCAAAATTCGGAGCAGGACGAAGAAATAAAGAGTGGAACGCTTCAAATCAACTGGCTGGACTCAAAGTCAGTGTTTACCCTAGACCTTCATCCACTTTCATGTCTCCTTGCAACCGGCGGGGCTGATTTTGATATCAAGGTCTGCATTCTGTTTCCCTCGTCGCTTCTGATTTTGATTTTTTTTATGAAATTAGGTTAGCCATCTTCGATTTTCAGTTGTTTCAAACTTAGGCTTTCAACGGACATGTTCTGAGTATTTAGATTTGAGTGGTTGGTTGAATATTTAGCCATGGGCTAACTGTTCCTCTCGATTATTGAATTCTGGGGAAGAACAGAATAAAGCCCCTGGTTCTGCTGTTAATAGCCTTCGCTTCTCACATTCTGGTATGTAGAAGTATTTCTGGATCTCTCAACATTAAGTTTAGTGTTCTGAAGCTGAGTACATTTGGTGAGAAGAATTGAAAAGAAATTTCTGGATCTCTCATTTTAGTTTCTGGATCTCTCATTTTAGAATTGAAAAGAATTGAAAAGAATTGAAAAGAGTACATTTCTGGATCTCTCAACATTAAGTTTAGTGTGAGGAGAATTGAAAAGAAATCCGATCTGTATCACACCCTTTAAGCTTCATCTTTAAGGCATCATCTTTTTTACGAATGCAAAACCTGGCCAACCCTAGACTGAGAGCTCATTCCACCAGGTTGGGGTCCAGCCATGCTGTAACAGTTCAAGTCCACCGCTAGCAGATATTGTCCTTTTTGGATTTTTCCTTTCGAGCTTCCCCTCTTTAAAACGTATCTGCTAGGGAGAAGTTTCCACACCCTTATAATGGTTTGTTCTTCTCTCCAACTGATGTGGGATCTCACACGTGCATTTTTAAATCTAGAAGGAGTAGGTCACTATTTAAAATTCTCGAGTAGGAGGAAAGTTAAAAAATGATATGATGTTATTCTAAGAAGTCTATTTAACTTTGTAGCATATAGAGCTCTACTTTCCAACATTTGAAATTCGTCGAATTCTGTAAAAAGAGGACCTTCTTTCATGTAAGAGCGTGTAAAACTAATCACCCTTACTTGGGAATGTTTTTGTTATTAGAAAACAATTTCATTAATGTATGAAATTCACAAAATTCAAGGATGGTAAGTCCATGATGATCACAAAACACTTTTCCAATTGGTTAAAAGGGATACACAGCTATAAGAAGATTGACAATTCACACCAAGAAATAGCATGGTAAATAACAAGATCAAAGAGAATTCCATGAAGCTGCTCTTTTTCCATAAAATCTCTTCGATGATGGTAGTACTTCTGCTGATTGCAGATGTTTGTTTTTAAGTACATGTTTGAGCCAGTAACTAAATCCTTGGAGATTTAAGTTCATCTTAGTTTTCATTTCCTGCAGGAGGTGAGCTGATCATATGGAAATTGCACCATTTGGAAAGTGGCCAGACTTGGAAGGTCCTGGAGACGTTATTGTAAGGCTTATAAATTTTTTAAAATTTTTTATTTCAACTTGTTTAGAAGCCATGAAGCTCAAAAGTTCTAGTTGTCAATAAAGTCCAATGTGAATAGGAAATGGCTTTGAAGGAATGGATTGGGATCTAATGTCCTTCAAGTTTTCTTGTCAATAAAAAATTGTAGGGTTAAGATGGTTGTCTTGTGAGATCAAAGGTGCACACAAGTTGACCCAAACACTCACGCTATATTTCACCGCCAGGATGTGCTTGAACTGTGGTGGTCTCATCGTGATACATATTTGATATCTGGATCCGTAGATAATTCTTGCATTATATGGGATGCAAGCAGAGGTTGGATAAAATACACACACGCAAAAGAAAAAAAAAGAAAGAAAGGAAAAGATATCTATTTCTAGAATTCAGCTTATTTGTTCCATTAACCTTTTAGCTTTGGTTGTTCTCTCCCGTTCTTCAGGTTCTGTCTATCAGATTTTAGATGCCTATTTGCACTATGCTCAAGGTGTAGCGTTGACCCATTCATCCTAGAGATATAGTTAGAGATCGGTCAGGAATATGGTTTGTTCCTCACAAACTCTCCTTCGTTAAGTTGCCAAAATAGTTGTCCAGTTATATATGCTTAGATAAACACTGAAAAGCAAATGGGATGATAATCCTGTCTATGGGAAAAAGTTCAAGTGTGGAACACTACTTAAGTTTTCCTGATAAGTATAAGGGGGAAGAGTAGAACAATTTGGTTTTTTTTTTTGTACACATGATCATTTATTTTTACTACGTCATAATTTTATTTTGGGAGCTACAATACAGCTACTTTTGGTGACTCAATTAAATGATGCTCTTTTAATATTATTTTTAACCGTATGCATCATGTTAGTAAATATCACTTGTTCTCTTCCATCCTACAACCTCTTGTTTCTATACGGTCCACAATCATATTTCTTCTCCGCAAACTTTTGTTAATTTGCTTACTTTCTCTTTTCAGGTATTTGTAACATATCACCAGCATCTGAATCAGTTAATACAGCCTATATATTTTCTAGAAAGGGTCTTTCGAGGCAAGACTCAATTATGTGTAATTACTAGTTTGCTTATAATGATAAATGATTATCATGATGAAGCAATAATGATTCGTGATACCAAGCATGTTTGTACATCTATGACACTGAAAGTGGTGTGCCACTAGCAATCATGGTTGGTCTTCACTGTGCTGCCATAACTAATGTTGCGTGGTGAATTCTCTGCTCCTCTCTCCGGGCTACTCTTGATTACTTTCTTTCTATTGTAGTTGCTCATTTTCTCAATTTTGGAGTGCTTGTTCTTTGAAGGTTGGCAGATGCTCATTATTTAGCACTGTCTTCTCAAGTTACTGCACTGGGGTGGAATTTGAAAATGATGAGCTGGGATCACCAATCGTGTTATCAGGTCAGATTTACATTTGCTCATTTCCTGTCATGTTTTCTCGAAGTAGTTGTTTGTCTTTCATCTTTCAATAATTTGTTCCTCATAGTTTATTTCCAAATGATATAGATGATAGAACATGCACAATGACCAATCAGAATACAAGTTCAACAGATGCGGTGATTGTAAACGAGGATCAAAATAGGAAAGCAGAAGCAAAAGTGAAACAAAAAGAAAATAAAAGCGTTGAAAAACCAGATAACATAGTGGTTGAAAAAATAGCTGACAGGAAAGGACATGAAATGGAAAAGAAAACAAGTAAACACAGGTACATAAGCTCTTCCTTCAAGCCACTCAGTTTCTAGCAAGCCAGCCAAAAGGAGCATTACACCCATGGTTATTGATTCATGAGAGAGGTACATTACCTACTGTATATTATCTTCGTCGTGACAGATTTTGCTAAATTTTTAAATGCATTTTGTTGCAGTGCTGGATCAAATGTTGGTCACTAATATAATCGAAAATCAAAATGATAACTTTTTAAATGAGTGGTGTATCATCCTTGATCTTATTTTCCTGGTAAATATTCTAATGATATTGGGAAGAGTTGTATGATATTATTATTCAGTTTTCACTTTTTGTTTTGGATTGCATGCTTCCCAATGACTTCTATCAATTTTGTCTAATAGATTCGGACTAAAAACTAAAAAATTTGTGTTAACTTGGAAACTTGTGAACCCAAGAGGAATAAAAGAGTTTGAGTTGACATGACGATGAGGTTATATGTAGGCCCAAGTGTGTTGGACCAGATGATTTGTTGGGTTGTGTCACAAAGGTCACATGAATTGACAAGACCCATTGGCACAGCTTGCAACTTGGCTGGACTTGCAGGTAAGAAACTAGGATAACTCAATGCTCTACATAGCTTATAATTCAAAATTAGGTTGATACAATATAAATATGTATATGTTTATGAGTTAATGATAAAGTAATTTAATTGAAATTTTGTTTTGATATATCTACTTTGATAGCTTCCTATTTTGGTACTATACTTTCGGTTTTGGTCCACTTGACTTCCTTTACTTTTCAAAACAAGAATCTGGAAATTCATATTTTTAAAGTGCGACCTGGTTTTCTCTGGTAATTTTTTCTCCTCTTTTTATTATTTTTTCCCCAAAATTTCAACATACAATAAATTTCTTTAAATATTGTCGTAGCTTAAAAAGTTCTTATTTTGTATAGACTTTGTATTAGAAATTTTCAATTTTGGTCCCAGAATTTTGCAATTTAACATTTTTGTTTGAAAATTTTGAATGTGTGATAATTCATGTTGCCATATTTGTAAATATAGCAACAAACTTTTAACTCTCATATAAATTTTTGATATATTTGTAGATCTAGAATGTTTTTATATTTGCAAGTAATTGAACGTGTTAATTTCCAATTATTCTCCGCTTCATACATTTTTTTTAATATATTCTTGGTGTGATTTCATATTGGTGGGAGAGGAGAACAAAACACTCTTAATAAGAGTGTGAAACCTCTCCCTAACCGACGCATTTTAAAATCGTGAAGCTGACAGTTACACGTAACAAGTTAAAAGTTGACAATATCTGATAGCAATAGGCTTTGACTATTAAAATCTTAGTTCACATATAGATGAGAATGAGAGTTTTAAGTTATAATGGAGGTTTGATAATATACTTATCTGAGCATTGATTTAGGGTTTTCCTCACTTTGTTTTGAATAGGGTTATGAGAAAGTCACCTCGTGTTAAACCCAGAGCTGCAGAGAGAGCAACACTTCTGATACCGCAAGGCAGCTGCCTCGAAGCCTGTATTATCTATGAGTAGCTACCAAAGACCTAATGAATCTCAACCCATCAAACCTTCCACAAATTTCTTCTGAATCTGATTCCAAAACGAAACCCTAAAGATACACTCCACCAAATCAAAACCCAATCAGGTAATCAAACTTACTCGAAATTGAAAATGGAACACTCAAAATTAAAGGGTATAAATATTATACCTCATGAGTGGGAGTATAAAGAGTGAGGTCACGATCTCCATTGGAGGAGGATGAAGAAAATGAGAAACCATGGTCGAGGTGAGCAAAAAAAAAAAAACAATTTTGTTTTTTCTTTCTAATTTTGAATTTAACTTAACGAGGATCCAAGGGGAACGGAGTTGAAGTGGGAAACGAATTATTCTTTATAGAGTCTGGAAACTTCTCCCTAGCAGACATACTTCAAAATGGTGAGACTGATGACAGATATGTAACAGACTAAACTGGACAATATCTGTTAACGGGGTGAGCTTGAACTGTTACGAAAGTTATCAGAGTCAAACATTGTGCGGTGTGCTACAGATCTCATATCGGTTGAAGAAGGGGAACAAAACACTCGAATCCCCTATAGAAATAAATTGTGAGATTCCATATTAGTTGGAGATACGAAACATTATTAACAAAAGGAGAACCAAACACTCAGAGATTTCACATCAAATGAAGGAAAGAAGCGTTATTTATACAAGAAGGTGGACAAAGATTCAAACATTAAAAATGTATTAGATCATGATACATATATTAAGTAATAGAATTATATTAAAAAAATAATAATAATAATAAACACACATACAAAGCATTCTATTAAATAAAGAACATAAAAACATAAAAAGTTAATTATTCGAAGCTTCAAGTTCCACAAGTTCTCAATCTAGAAGAAGTAAAATAACTGAAAAGATAAAAGAGTCATTAAATCTCTTCAAAAAACACATCAACAAACCATCTAAAAAGAAGAACAACAAAAGCAAAAGCCGAAAACAAAAACCCAATTCAATTATGATCACCATTTCACCAACCAAGAACATCCAGAATCCCCAAAACCACTCTGCAAATACGCTTCAACCCTTCTTCCCTCCGGCCAAGCTTCGCCGGATAAGCCACCGTCGGGAACCCTTTAAACCCATCATGACAAACATTGGCATAATCCGCCGCCGCAGACACATGCATATAAGCATAGTCATAAGTCTCCTCAGCCAAGTCCTTCAGAGAGGCTCGAAGGGCTTCCGCTGCAAATCCATACTTTTCGGAGCATTGTCTTAAGAGCTTCGTTCTGTTGTTGTTGGCAGCGGCGCCGGCGGAGGTTGGGAGCTGGGTGGAGAGGTAGGTGGCGGTGGCTGTGGCGTTGGAGACACCGATGGAGACCATGATGGCAGCGAGACCCTTGGTGTCGGCGGTGAGGCTGGTGGGGTCGGATTTTAAGGATGACATGCAGAGGTCATAGTAAAGGGTGTTTCTGCATGTTTTCTGGATTAGGGTTTGGTCGGCGGCCACAAATTTCATGGTTTGGTAAAGAAAGATTGATGGGTTTGCAAGGTAGAGGAGAAATATGAGGAAATTCTTCATACCCATTTGGAATTTGGCTGAAAAATTCGATCTTTTTCTCAATTCAAGAGAGAGAAAGAGAGAGGATAATGAAGAAAGAACATGAAATTCTCTAGAAAAACAAATTCGAATGTTTCTTCAAAGGGAGAAGAATGAATTAACAAGGCCCAACAAGTAAGTAGTGAAGTGTTTATTGAGGAGAGAGAAAGAGAGAGAGAGGAGAGAGAAAGATTAAGAACAAAAGAGTATGAAGAATGTGAAGGTGATGATGATGAAAAGTTCATACAGCGTTTTAAATAGGATACAAACTAAAATATTCTATACTAATCAACCTGTGAAGGTAAGATAAAATGTACTACTAACCAACTCCTAACTCGACTTCAAGGCTCTCATAGATATCGGGTAGAAAATTGAAGATTCCATCCAATCAGGCTTTGATGTATTAATCCTTCCTTCGATGAGTCAGTCTCCGTTCTATAGTATGGCAAGCACACAGTAAAGTATCAATCAAAATGTACACTCAATCTCTGTCTATTTTTTACAGTCGAGCTGTTTCGTTCCGTATCTAACTGATTATAGTTATACAAACTATATTCTACGAATATCTTTATATCTTAAATCGAATTTCATAATAAAAAGAAGAAGGAAACAGAGAATCTAGTCTGAAAAATTGTTTTGATTCAGCAGATGGAAGCAGCTTTTGTGAAGAATTATAGGTACTTTACATAAAGCAAGAAGAAAAAGATAAGAAAAGAAATGATTTTGAAGGAAGAATGATTCGATTCTCTCAAACCCCATTTAGTATAATAATAAGATGTTTGACTGTGAGGAAAGGAATTGATGTGGCTTAATTACCCTTTTCATTAATCAGATTATTATTTTGGAACAAGACACAGACACAGACACAGACACAGACAGTGAGAGAGAGTCACGGGCCAAAGGGTATAAAGTGGCAATGGACAAAGACAAAATGCCATTTTTTGAAGGCTTTTTTTTGTTTGATTTTGGTACAATTGGCCTCCTCCATCATTTCTGCTATGGATTCTCTTTGTTTTCACTGTGTGTGTGTGTGTGTGTGTTGTCTGTGTGGGGTAAATTTGCTTTTGATTGCCAATTATTGCATGCATGCACCCAAGTTTTTAAGGGCTATCATCAATGGCGTTAGTGCTTTCGGATTGTGATATGCCCATATAATGGTTTCATTGTGTTTGTTCTCTAAAATCCTTTTCAAGTTTCAACCTCGAGCTAGTTCTTTAAAGGTAGCTCGATAAGTAAGTCTTGAGTGAGTCGATCATTGTAAACTCTAATGTCTCAAGTGCATATATCAAGAACAGATAGCTTGATGAGTCGATCATTGTGTGAGTCGATCATTATAATGATAGTCTTAGGCTCGAGGTTAGTGTGGCGATTGGAAGTTTTTCCATTTTATGTGTCATTGATTATCAACATTTTCATATATATATCGTGAGCAATGTGTTGTGTTACTCGAGATTTCCCTAGATTTCCCTTCTCACCAAATTGTTGAAACTTGTAAAAAATGGAGGTGCATTGAACCCTGTACCTCTCACATGCAAAGTGAGCACTCTACCATATGAGCTACACCCTCAATGATGATGTAAAATTAATACATTTTTTTCGAAGATTAAGGTAATTATATTTGTGTGTCTTAAAAAAAATTGAGAATGTTATATCTATGAAAAATGGAGGTGCAGGGAATTGAACCCTGTGCCTCTCGCATGCGAAGCGAGCGCTCTACCATATGAGCTACACCCCCAATGGTGATCCAAAATAAATACATTTTTTTCGAAAATTAAGGTAATTATATTTTTGTGTCTTAAAAAAATTGAGAATGTTATATCTATGAAAAATGGAGGTGCAGGGAATCGAACCCTGTGCCTCTCGCATGCGAAGCGAGCGCTCTACCATATGAGCTACACCCCCAATGGTGATCCAAAATAAATACATTTTTTTCGAAAATTAAGGTAATTATATTTTTGTGTCTTAAAAAAATTGAGAATGTTATATCTATGAAAAATGGAGGTGTAGGGAATCAAACCCCGTGCCTCTCACATGCAAAGCGAACGCTCTACCATATGAGCTACACCCCCATTGATGGTCTAAAATAAATACATTTTTCTGAAGATTAAGGTAATTATATTTTTGTGTCAAAAAAATTGAGAATGTTATATCTATTAGAAAATGGAGGTGCAGGGAGTCAAACCCCGTGCCTCTCACATACGAAGCTAACGCTCTATCATATGGGGGATACATTTTTTAAAATATAGAGTAATTATATTTTTGCATCCAAAAAAATTGAGGGAATTATATTTTGCATCTAAATATTAAAAAAAATTAATAATAATAATAAAAGTGGGTATCAAATTTCATACCTCTTGCATGCAAAGCTAGCGATCTACCACATGGAGTGAGGAACTAATAGAAACGAGCTCGTAACTTTGCAATGGGACAATTGTTCGGTACAAGAATGATCAGAAAAAACGATTAGCGAAAATAAAAAATAAAAAAAAAATCTATATTTTTGTAAATAAAAAAAATAAAACCAAAATTTAACTTAATAGTTAAGATATGAATATATATGAAAAAAAAAAAAAAAAAAAAAAAAAGTGAAGAAAAACATTGAAGTAGATATTGATGAGTAAGCTTATCCTTGAGAACGTTCACGTGTTATGTTTGGAATTTATTCCAACAACTAATATATATATATATATAATATTCATTCCGAATGTTCGAACAAAATTCTACCATAGAAAATTTAATTCCATAAATATTATAATTCTTTGCATAATAACAACAAGTGTTAAAAAAATTTAATGACACGAAAAATTCGATCAATTCAATTTAATTCGTATAATTTCAATTGGATTATAAATTTATTTGAATTGGTTTAGATAAATAAAAAATATCCACTCGGTTGATTTATGAAATCTAAACGATCTAAAATTAAAAAATATATATTTTTACTTACGTATACTTATTTTATTTTTATTTCATTTCATAATATTTGGCTCAAAATCCTACCTATCTGTTCATACCCGTTCATATCTGTTCATAGCTTCCAATGAAATTGATGATATCATATTCTCATACCTATCTATTATTAATGCAATGGTCAAACAGATCTTAATTGTTCTACCAATACATTTGGAATGTATAGGGACCAATAATAAATAAGTCTCCATTAATATACTTTTTTTTTTCTCGATATTCGTGGGTCTAGATCGATCCGTCGATTTTGCGAGAATAATTTGCATTGTCAAGGTTCGTCAATATCAAAATTTTCAGCTACCTACTTCAAAAGCAAGGAGTATCTTAACGAGACATTCACACTGTGACAACTTCTCAATTTCTATTAGATGTAAATCGAAAATTTTAAGGGTGGTTAGAAAATTCTTGACCTAAAAAATTCGATTAACTCAATTGTACGACTTGGGTTGGGTTATGAGTTTTTTGGGTTAAATTCCGTTCAATAAATGAAGGCTTTATGGGTTGAGTTGGCTTGGGTTGTTCGTGAGTTTACCTAAAACTAGATCGCGTTATTATTTATTCTTCTAACAAATTTCAAAAATAATTTATACTATTTAAATGACGAATGTTTATTAAATGAATGAAAATAAGAAAATGAATATTTTGTTCACTAATAATTTACTTTTAATAAAAATAAAAATTTGAATAAACGATCTAAACAACTCGAACCAACCTAATTCAGAATATTTACAAACCCGAACAATTAGATTGAGACTACAAATTCAACTCAATTCTCGAGTACCTCTAGAAAAATTGTCAAATCCTAATAATTACTTAATAAATATTCGAAAAACTTTACATTTTCACTCGTATATCAAATGGTGTAAAACTTTCTATCTTTGTTGGGTTAATAAATATCTATTCTAATAAATACGTTCTTTTAGAAAATCAACCATATATTTAATATTGCGTTATGATCTAAATTACTCATTAAACTCACTTTTATTAATTTAATCGTCGTCATCTTGCCCATCGCTATTGTTATTGCTCTAGCGTGGATCATCGTTCATCGTAATTGTCGCCATTGACTTTAATAAGCTTCATTATTCTCACCGACGATTCACAATCGTAACCCTAAAGTTATTCTTCAAGTGTGGGACGAAGACAAGTTTTTTTTTTTTTTTTTTTTTTTTTTTTTTTTTTTTTTTTTTTTTTTTTTTTNCGTGGATCATCGTTCATCGTAATTGTCGCCATTGACTTTAATAAGCTTCATTATTCTCACCGACGATTCACAATCGTAACCCTAAAGTTATTCTTCAAGTGTGGGACGAAGACAAGTTTTTTTTTTTTTTTTTTGACAACACGAACACGTCGTCAGCTCCATCTCCAACATCCTCACCTCTGATCACTTTCTCGTCATCTTCTTTCACATCAGTGAATTTGTCTCTCGATCAGCTAAGTCAAATTGGCAACAGACACGAGACACGAGTTTTAAGTGGCCAAAAATCCTAAAATAAAAAATGTTTTATTAATTTTTTTTTAATTAGTTTTCTTAGATTTTTATTTTGATTAAAAAAATATTGGACGTTGACATAAGGAAATAAGATAAATAAAGGCTTTATTTATTGCTTTAGGTGACAATAAAGGAAAATGGCCTAAATCGGCCAGCTTATCTCTCATTGGTCAGAAGCAATAAATACACCTTTATTTTAAATATTAAATATACAAATATGCAATTTAAAAATATAAGTTATGTGGCCAAAAAAAAAAGGCTCATTTAGATAATTTGCCTAATTTTAATTAAATAAGTTTAGGACAACCTAAAATTCTTTGAGTAGGTAATTTAACATAAATACCCCTAAAGATTTAGATTTGAGATCGTATACGGGTCTTAAAAATCATACTTCAATAATAATTTACATGTATTCTTGTGATGCCCGAGTAGAAAGGGTATATGAACGAACGAATACTACATTCAAATATAAAGTGATATTGAGAATAGAATGGTTGAGAAAGACTTACAAGAATTGAAGTTACTATTTATATTAACAATGGTTGTGTCATTTCCTAGCAGAAAGTCGATAGGGTTCTGCACTTCAGGATAGGTCCCAAAAAAGAACGCGCTACCCCTGAAATGACTTGCTTTCATTAACATTTAGTGAAGGTGCATAGCTTCTTTCGACGGGACTGATCTCGAAAGAGATCTTTTTCTCGAGTTATGAAATCACATAGGTTGAAAAACAAGTCTATTATGCCATAAGTCAAACGGGTGGATGAAGCAAGAGTCCTTCATTAGTGTCCCGAGTGTACATCTTATAGGGGTGTACATTCAACTCGACAACCCGACAACCCGGACCAACCCAACCCAAACCATAAGTGTTGGGTTGGGTTAGATTAGCATTTTGGGTATGGTTGGGTTCATTTTTCTGAATCCGAATTGAATCGGTTCGATTTCAGGTTCGTGGAACAAAATCCTCGGGTTGACCCGAGCGACCTGAGCCATATATATAAACTATATTAAGAATCATTCTGTATTAGTGAGTTTGCCAGAGTAGTATTTTGGCCAGTCTAGTGAGATCTACAATCATAGAAACTTCTAAAAATAAGCATATTTTTTTTTTATAGAAAATATGTAAGTGATAACAAAACATACTAAAATAACTGGTTGGTTCATAGGAACAGTAATCTTCGCTCTTAGAAAGAACAAGTAAACAACATAGTCACGTGAATATGAAAACAATATTAAAATGATATCATTAAGCTTAGCCCACCATAGTTTTTGATATCTAAAATGATTGGTCAAAGTTGGAGAGCTACCCATCTCATCACCTTCCCCAAAGATCATGTCACCCATCTTGTTTTGGTATAAATACCCTTCCAACTCCAACTCTCTTGGAGAATGAACCAAAAAATAGAGAGATTGTTCTAAAGCAGATTACAAAATGGGCATAAAGCCATCTAAGAGTAAGAGATCATCCCATTTCAAAGCCAACAACACAACCTCCTTTCTAATTCAAGGTATGTATATATACGTTTATATAATCTAATCTTTCCCCCCGATTTTTTCTACTTAGACATTAAATTCGAAATATGTTCAAACATGTTTTTATAGTTAATTTTTTTTGTTCTGTATTACATGTCGAAGAGAAATATGTAAAAAAATAAAACAAAAAATAGAATACGAAGAAAAAACTTAAAAAATTGGAGCTAGTTCATGGTAGGTTCGAGTAAAAAAAACACATAGTAAAAACAAAATTTTACGAAAAATAGATTGATTTTGAACATTAAATGGATTTATTCATGAAGCATTATAGGTTCTAATAAGTAATAAATATGGTTGTGGCTCTTTATGAAATAATAATAAATAATAATAAATAAAGAGATCCATATTTTATTTATTTTTAATTTAAAAATGGATTCAATTTGATTTGGAATTTCAAGAAACTCAACGTTGAATTCCATGGTTTGAATGTTTTAGCTTCTAAAATCATTTTCCATTATTAAGCAAATAAATGACGTGGCATTTTTTCTTATATCAAAATTCTTCAAAACTATACGTTTAACTCGAATAATATTAATATTTAAGAAAAATCAAACGATGATTTCTTAATTTTAAAAAATAAATAATTTTTCCCGTGGTTATTGTGAACAATTAACCTATTTTACTGAGTTGTACCAATTCTCTTATGGTGCATAAGCGGGGATTCTAGAAGACTTCACCCAATGAGCTGAAACGAGTCGAGCCTATCATAGTGTCTCATAATATTAAATGGGTAATTATCATAACATACATGTCATTCATATTTTTACGTGTTATCTTTACAATGGTATATAAATAATAATTATAATACATAAATCCATTTTAACTTTTAAATTTGAGAGATTTAATTTTTTTTAAATAATCCAATAAATATTATTCTTACAAGTCTGATCCATTTTAATTTTAAGAATTGAGAGATTTATTTCATATGCAAAAATAATAATTTAAAAATATGGTTTCATGCAAAGATATTGGTCAATTTTCAAATTTCAATGTTCAATGCTTTGACAATTATTTTTTATTTTAAAGAATAAAATAATAATTATTAAAAAAAAAAGAAGAAACCAAGCAACCGTGTTGCTGTGGGAGATCCAATTTTCCAAATCTCCTATTTATTTATTATTTTATTTATTTTATTAAACAATTTGCAATTGCAAAATTGGACCCATTTTCGTATTTCCAATGTTCTGCCTTTCCCAAATGTCGCCGCCTGATTTTTTCTTCTTGTCATTTCACCTAATTTTATTTTATTTATATAATTATAATTAAATTATAATGGACTATAATTTAGATCTTGGACCTCTTGTATTAAATAATTTAATGTGGATATAAAATTATTTTATTAGCACTTTTGTTTGAAGGTTGAAATAATTTTAAATTTGTGGGTTTGTATTAAAATTTATCATTTTTTTTTTCATGTTTATATAATAAATTGGATTTTTTTTCTAAAGAAAATATTTCTAGAGTTTTATTATTATTATTATTATTATTTTGGAGAATAAAGAGTTTCTAGAGTTAATTTCACAAAGCACATACATAGAAACCCATTTTCATATAATTTTGAGGATTTCACGTCTAAAAAATGAAGGGACCCCGTACCCTTTTTATTCCTTTTATTGCCCGTTCATTTTTAGACAAAATTTCATGTTTATCAAATATGGTATCAATGAACCCCAAACAAATATTAAGTACCGAAAAAAATTGGGATCCAACTAAAGAACAGCGAACCTAAGGAAGTCCCGTTACAGAAACCTCGTAAGATAAAAAAATAAAAAAAAATAAAAAGAAATCAATTCGAAATAGTGAACTTAAAAAAGTATAGTTAGAAGGACGATTCATAATTGTGAACTTAAAATACAATTACCTATTTTTTTTTTTGTATTATTCTAAGACTTATTATTTTCAAATATCTATTTGTTGTCCAATCAAACGGCCGAAAATGTATATAAACCCACCGGAAATCCAAACTTTCCAAGCTTTCCAAAACCTCGTCCACCGTCCACAACTTCACTTATTTATAACTTCGTTGTTTTTCTTCTAAAGCTAAAGCCATGGAGTTGAAGGTGGAGAATCCCACGTTGAGAAAAGCTCCCCATGTCGGTGAAACTTACAGAAGTGACAGAGTGTATGCAGAAGCCGCCGGAGAAGATGAAAAAAGTGGCAGCACTGTCCGTAATGGTGACGGAGATCATCAAGTTTGCAGTCGGTCGAGGACGTTTCAGACGGTGAAGATCGACGGCGTTCCTTTCTCCGGCAAGGTGGAGGAAAGGCTTGATTGGTTGCGTTCTCAGATTATAGGTGGAGATGCAGAGTTTGATTCTCCATTTGGAGAAAGGAGATTGTGTTATGCTGATCATACAGCTTCTGGTCGTTCTCTTCGTTATATTGAAGATTTCATCCTCAGAAACGTTCTTCCCTTTTATGGTTAGTTCTATATTTCTCTATCTAACATTTAAATTATGAATTTAGAACTTAGAAGGGGTTTGGCTATATCAATTCATGCATATTATGCATTATATCATGCTATTATCTGATTCTGCATATATACAAACAACATTACTCACGGTTAGACGAACATGACTCTCCACAATGGTATGATATTTTCCACTTTGAGCATAAACTCTCGTGACTTTACTTTGAGTTTCCCCAAAAGGCCTCATACCAATGGAGAGGATATTCTTTAATTATAAACCCATGTTCATTCCCTAAATTAGCCGATATGAGACTTTCATCATCCAATACTTACAGGATGAACTCAAAATGTATATATATAAAAGAAGAAAAATTATTATCAAACAGAACAACTGATAAAGAATGGATTACGTACCATATCTGCAGGCAACACGCACACATGCGACAGCTACGTAGGCCAGCATACAACAAAGATGGTGACCGATGCAACGACGTACATCAAGAGGTACTTGGGTGGTGGAGAAGAAGAAGCGCTTCTATTCTGTGGACAAGGCACAACGTCTGCCATTAAAAGACTGCAAGAGGTGATGGGCATTGCGGTGCCATCCATTCTGAGGGAGAGGGTAATAGAGACCCTAAAGGAAGAAGAAAGGTGGGTAGTTTTTGTTGGACCTTATGAGCATCACTCCAACCTCCTCTCATGGCGGCAGAGTTTGGCTGAGGTGGTGGAGATTGGAATGGATGAGAATGGGCTTTTAGACGTTGAGATGCTCAGATCTCAACTTGAGGCATATAAGAAAGCTGGAAATAGGCCAATTTTGGGATCTTTCTCAGCTTGTAGTAATGTCACTGGAATTTATTCAGATACAAGAGCTATTTCTACACTTCTTCATCAATATGGAGGCCATGTTTGCTTTGATTTTGCTGCAAGGTACCTGAATTTCACACGTTAACTTGAATCAAAGCATCAACTAAGAATGATTATTGAATCTGTTCGTTTGTGGTGCAGTGGTCCTTACGTGCAAATTGATATGCGGTCGGGGGAAATTGATGGCTATGATGCTATTTTCTTAAGTACACATAAGTTTCTTGGAGGACCTGGCTCACCTGGAATCCTTCTGATGAACAAAAGTCTTTATAAGTTGAAATCATCTCCTCCATCAACTTGTGGTGGTGGCACTGTGAACTATGTCAATGGCTTCAGTGAAAAGGTAAATGAAAAACTCACCCAATTTAAATTGTGTTTTGAACAGAATCCGATTGGTCGAAACTGAAAATTCGGCATATTTTGACGTGTTCCATTGTTCTCTGGAAATTTTTCTGCAGGACACACTGTATTATGAAGACATAGAAGAGAGGGAAAATGGTGGAACACCACAGATTATAGGAATAATTAGAGCAGCTTTGGCTTTTTGGGTAAAAGAATACATCAGCTACCAAGAGATAGAGAAGCGAGAGCACCAGTATGTAGAAAGGGCTTTGAAGAAACTTCACCAGAATAGAAACATCTGCATTTTAGGGAGGACGTCTTCTAAGCGACAGGCCATATTATCTTTTATCATTTACTCTTCGACGAACTCGTCCCTCAACTGTATCACAGATAAATTATGTACAACTAACATCAGAGAAAAGGATGAAAAGCTTTACATGTGGGGAGAGATGGGGTGTATGAGAGCAAAACCTCTTCATGGTCCTTTTGTTGCAGCACTCCTGAGCGACCTGTTCGGCATTCAGGCTCGTGGGGGATGCAGTTGTGCGGGACCTTATGGTCACAAACTGCTAAACATTGATGAAGCATGCTCACACGCCTACAGATCTGCCATTGCTAAGGTATAATCAGATTGACCTTTCAATTCTGCATACCATGAAACAATTACATTTGTCCCTAATCTTCGCATTTGATCTTTAACAATTTAACAGGGGTATGCTGGAATAAAACCTGGATGGACAAGAGTAAGCTTTCCCTACTACATGCCAAATGAGGAGTTTGAGTTCATTTTAAAAGCTTTGGAATTCATAGCTGATTATGGACAAAGATTCCTTCCCTTGTATGCCTTCAATTTGAGAACTGGGAGCTGGACTCTGAAGAAAAAAGACCTCGCCGACCTACTCGGAAAGGAGAATTACAGTAATGGTCAGATCTTAACATTAGAAAACCAGTGTGCCAATGCAGAGGCTAAGTTAGCAGCAATAGTATGCAAACATAAATCATATTTAGAATCTGCCAAAAAAATTGCCAATCTCCTCCCCAAGTTCCCTCCCGAGAGAAAACTTCACGAGGACATTGAATCCTCTGTATTATACTTCAGAATCTAGAAGAAAATAAAAATAAAATAACACTATTAAACATAGAATAGATCATATCTGTACATAGTAAAATAATCTACTGATTTACTTGTTATTTGTTACCAAATCTATGATTTCATGGTTTGTTGCAATGTAATTCTCATTATACACATCTATAAATACATGAGATCGTGACCCATATAGGTCACAGTGCCATTCAACCTAACAAACACATCTTAGTTGCGTTGTAATTTTGGTTAGCATAAACAATGCACTTTGCCCACTTCTCCAGTTATCACAATCCCCTCCTTTCAAGTTAACAGCGTCCTAATTTATAGAATTCTTAAACAATACGAACAAAGCATAAATGAAAGGAAGAAAATACTTCTCGTTGATAAATATTAATTATGATGTGGTGTGTACAAAACCTTGTGAAAAGAAATCGAGAAAAACTTTAATCTAAACCAACTAAAAATGATATGATCCAATAAACAAATGGCACAATTTACAGGGACTAGTACAAACAAATACCTCTTCTCAGTAATAATTTGCATAAGCTACTTAACATCAGCAATTTTTCACAGCTTAAAATAAAATGACTAAAGCAAATAAAAAAAACCACAATCTATAGTGAAGCTTTAGCAGAATTATTAACCAACTGCACAAACTTTACATAAATCAGACAGGAAATGTTCAAAAAATTGATCAAGGATGTTTCTTTACCGACTCTTCTCCAAAGATCCAAGTGCACTGCGCTTGAGTGGTAGTATAGTTATTTTCCTAGGAACTCCCAGATCACAAGGTATCAACCTTGCATATATTGGTCTCATCAAGTTATCAATCCAAAGATATAACGCAACAGAGAGTGTTAGAGACATAGAACAACAAGAATGTCTTAAAAGCTAATTTACAACAAAAATGTCTTAAAAGGCACAAGAAATTTTGTAATAACTCTTTCGTTTTTTACAGTGAATTTTTTTTTTTTTTTTTTCCTTTTTCTTGCTTCTAAATAAACTAAACAAGAAAAATGTGCACGAGTTCTAAAATATAAAGAGAATGTACTGAGACTACCTGACATTGTTTGGCCATAATTTGAGTACTCAATGAACTGGGCATTGCTTGCAATCACTAAAATTAATTTTGTGCGAGTTCTCGGGATCTCTTTCAGTTCCCTTTAATTTTCTCCGCATGGTCAGTAAGGCCCTACCAACTAGAAGCCATTACAAGCTGCCTCTCTAATTGCAAATTCACCTTCCTCTGAAGCTCTTTCAACTTGTTTACCCGTTGTCGCTCAGCATCCTTTAATTTCTGAAAAACTCAAGACTCGCATACATGAGATTAAGAAAAAAGTTCGAGAATCAAATCAGTATCGGCTATCACCTAGGAAAGAAGTTCTTAAATTGTTGATAAACATATGTGCAGACACGCGTTGAATCGCTGACAGCCAAACATATGACTAATCAATTGATTCTCATTAGAAACGACGGTGTCTGCTCAACAAACGGAGTCATTGCAGAATTAAAGACCACAAACAGAACGATTATTGCATCAAACGCCTTCCACGCAATGCTACTTTTAATCGTGAAGTAGAAGTTCGTTTTCTGAACATAACTTTCAATTTCAGGAGCTGGAGACCACTTCTCTCGTGTTCAACGTCAAATAACATGTCAGCCTCTTCCACATATTCAGTAAAATGCGTGCAAAAATTAAATCACTCTTGATGTTCTCATATATCTCATTTATAAACATCAATCCAAATTTAAAGGCATAAATGAGGAAAAACCTCGAATAGCTGAGCAGACTCGACGTCTTCCTCCACATTTGTGGAGGCTACCACCGCATCTGTGTCCGAACTTGAAGCTTTTGGAGTGAAAACTCGATGATTACAGAACTTCTGGAAAGCAGAAATGCGGTTTCAGGAGCGATCTTTAGTAGCTGAACCATGATTACTACACGATGAAGAACAGGATGAAACTAGCTTAATTCGACAAAGAGATGAAGCAGTGGGAAGAACAGGATGATAAAATTGGATGAATCAAGTGCGTTTGATGCCATAAACATCATTATTCCAGCATTTGAGAACGCCTTCTACTCTTCTTTCTGGTTGTCTGGCGCGCTTCTCACCTTCGTGAGGAAACAGAAGAACGGTGGTAGTACTGAATGGAGTTTTATCAGAGGTTTTTGTGTATGAAAAAAAGAAAAGTGAATATATATATATATATATATATATATATATATATATATATATATATATATATAATTAATAAATATATTTTAAATTAAAAATATTAAATAATTTTTTTTATTAATTATTATTTAAACTTTAAATTGAGAAATCAAAATTTAGCTTCCTCTGATATATTGAACACATTTTCCACTTCCGACAATTCACTTTGGAACCTATTTCGGAGGTAAGCATCGAGCGCAATGGCTCGTATTTATTATCTTAAGCTGACTCGGGAATCTTTTTCAGTAGGATCGAGCTAATTCTTTGCGCCAAATTCCTCCACACGCCAAAAATTGTTGCAGAACGATTGAGATCTGTAGTTGAAATGGTGAATCGAAGCTTTCCCCAACATAGGGCCTCATCGAATTCCAGATTTCTTCTACGAAAATCATCCCCTTTTGCGTTTTCCCTCTGTTTGATTTTCATTTTTGCATCTTCGATCTTCGTTTTCTTCTTCTTCTGCGCCAGAAATGTACTGGAAGATGAACAGAAGCCGCTGTTTCCAGAGCCAGAGGAATTTCCGTCTCATTCTCATGCCAAATCTGAGCAGGTAGGGTGTTTTCTTCGTCTAATTTTCGTTGTAATTTGTTGTTATAGTGTGATGATTATTGTTTGACATTTTGATTTGATGCCAGAATTAGTTTAGTTTTTGCTTCCGTCGCTACATTTTCATGATGAACCTTTTATTTTCGAGATGGCTGCTGCTTGGGATCTGGTAATTTGGATTTAAACTACATGCACACGATTATGAGAAGTGTTTTAATGAAGTCTGATAACCGCGGATTAATTTGGCTGCATGGGCTGCAACCTTTTCCGACTGGCCGTGAAAACCATCCTAGGCTCTTTATTCTGTCTGTTTGTCGTCATACGTTTGTTTCAATTTTTATTACACCATTTATAGATTAAGGGAAATGTACCTATGTCGAGAAAAGGAGGAGGAGGAGGAGGAGGAGGAGGAGGAGGGAAAGGAATGTTCCATTTGGAAAACAAGATGAACTGGTTAACAAAATAAAGGATTCGAAAGAGTTAGTGCGAAGTTAAATGAATGTCTATTACACCTCTTTTGCTTACTTTATTCTGTTATAAAATTTAATTTGTAATTCCATGTAATATATAGATTCTGCGAGCTAATTAGCTAGATTGAAGAAGAGGATTAAATAAGAGCAACCGTGAGGTAATGTAAATTTTTCGTTCATTAAATAGAACCTTAAAGATGGGGACTGAAGAAGTAATCTTCCAAGATTCAATATCATTCAAAGGGTGAATAACAAATACTCTAGCTTAAAGCACCGAGCCTACTGCTAAATTGTTTTCTACAGCTTCAATAATTTAGTAATTGCACTGGAGCTAGCTCCCTTTTTTTTCTTTTTTTTTTTCTTTTCAAAATTTAATGAAGATGAAAGTATCTTCTAATGCAAAAGGGTAGTAACTAAATTAATTTTTCTCTCTTATGAAGAAATCAGTTGATCACCTATGGGATGCTCCATCGAGTCACGGGTTCCATCCCTGTGTCAAGCCTACCTCAAGATATGAAGGTAACTTTGTCCCTTGCTTCCTTCAGTTTTGGATAGCAAGCATGTTCAAATAGTGGTCGTGTTCTCATTTGTTGTTGAAGTTTAAAGAAAGAGATTTAAGATTTTGATTATCTAGTAGATTTCTTTTTTTTCATAGGAAACAAGTGAAGGGATTATCACTGAATTGTTTCTTGTTCAAAAAATTATCTTATAGATTTTTGTGTTGATTTACTTTAACATTATGCAAAGCATTACATTCATAGTCCATGTTAATTTCACTAATAATCTTGTGTGCGAACTTGCAGTAACTTTGATAACCTTTATAGTTCTTAGCTTTTGGTTATTTTTTATATCACTCGATGAAAACTCATAGTGCATTCCCCCACACAAACCACTAAGCCATCATCATTTTTATGTTTCCTGTCCACTTGATGAAACTTAATTGGTGCACACGAACACCAAGAAAAAAACCCTTCTATTCTAATTTCTGGTTACTGTTCCAGCTGCCCAAAGCTCGGATCGTTACATCACAGTGAGAAGTAATGGGGGATTAAATCAAATGCGAGCTGGTGTAAGTTGCTGACTTTGTTACCTATGATAGGAAATTGATAAAATATTCCCAAGGATGTAGTGCCATCTAGTTTTATGTGTAAAACTTAGTTGATTACAAACATTTTGATGCTAAACAATGAAGTTAATTCTTATTACGTGTACTTGTGTTCAGATTATACATTGGTTTAGCTGTAGCAACTCTTAGCATTTATATTCTTCATTTTTTACCTTTTTTTTAAATGATTAAACCAACTTTTGTCAAGACTAGTAGTAGCACACAGGAGAGCCTCAATAATGAAAAGAATGCCTGCCTAACCAACATATTGTTACAGTCGAATTACAAAAAAAGGAGCTCCAAAGAGAATAAACAAAAGAAAAGCTTGGTCCCAAATATCCTTCCATGACCTATCATTACCTCTCCCTATTACTTCAGTTACCATATATACTTACTCGGTTCATTCCTCTTCCTGCCTGCTAGCTAAATTAGTTACAATGGTGCCCATACTTATCGATTATATCAACCTGCTTGGTCCCCCTTTACTCTTTATCTGCTATATATACTAATAATTAGGGGAATATCACTACCCTGCCCTCAAAGCACCATCCCTAGTGAAATTTTTATTACTTTCACGTAAGACCGCGTACTTTGGTTTGCCTACTGTCTAAGAAATAAATCATGACATGCAAATTTGGATAACTTTTTAATTTATTTTTTTCTTATGAATAGATTTCTGACATGGTGGCTGTGGCACACATTATGAATGGAACCTTGGTTATCCCTCAATTGGATAAACGTTCATTTTGGCATGATACAAGGTACTTAGATATATGTTTTCATGCCAATTTGTCGATCAGTTGGTTGTTGATTGCGTTTTTAATTTAACCCCTCTAAGTCATTTTACAGTACATTTTCAGATATTTTCAACGAACATCACTTTATCAAAACCTTACAAAGTGATATTAAGATAGTCAAGGAGCTCCCCAAGGAATTGGAGTCTATTCCTCATGCTCGTAAGCATTTCACTTCATGGGCTGGCTTTGGTTACTATGAAGAGATGACGCGGTTATGGAAAGATTATCAGGTATTTTGACTGTTTGAAGATCTTGTATATATGAGTTTGAAGTTCAAACGTGGAATCTTCTGGTTCTTTAGTAACCTGTTTTAAGTGGATTCCTCCATTTTTTTTAATGTTAGTTACCATCCTTAGTTTAGATGCAGTGGTGAAAAAGAGGTCCAACCACTAAAGAAAAAAAAGCGTGAATGTTATCCAAGGAGCTCCTTTCCTCTAGACAGAACTTAATCTGTAGTATCATTCTGAAGCTCTGTATAATCTTTATGATAGCTTGACTGGTTGTAACATCTAATTTGAACTACAATTGTAGTCCTGCATGTATGTATGTGTGTGTGTGCGCGCGCGGGTGCATGTATTCTTGTTAAATTATTTACTTCCTATTTTCAACGGAAAAGATTTCATTTGTTTGATTTCTGATTGTCCCTCTACTTGGACTGTTAATAATTTCTAGGAAGAATATGCAGCTGTCTTATCGAGTATACTTCTGTAGGTCATTCATGTCGCAAAATCTGATTCTCGATTGGCAAATAATGATCTACCCTTGGATATTCAGAGACTCAGATGTCGTGCAATGTATGAAGCCCTTCATTTTGCTCCACCAATTGAGAACTTTGGGAAGGTCTGGATTGTTGCTGGTTTTAAAATATATGTTAGCACCTGCTTCACTAATAATTTAATGCCTATATCCAGTGTTCAAGCATCGAACATGTTGGAGATATTTGAATTCTTGAATTGGTTTAGTTTTCATAAATGCATCAAAATAACATTACTCTGGAAAGCTCATCTAGAATTGTATGAGAAATTCATCTGACAGTGGAGTGATAATGAACGTCAAATTAACTTTTATTCCAGTATCTATAAGTTTAAGAGGTCTCCTATGGGGCTTCCTGCTAAATTAGGTACTGAGCATGCATCACGGTGACACCACAGAAGCTGGCCGAGCGGCTTCGATTGCGTGGAGGAAGATATATTGCCCTTCATTTGAGATATGAGAAAGACATGCTATCCTTCACGGGTTGCACTTATGGTTTGACTCATCTTGAAGCCGAAGAGCTAGAAATAATGAGGTGAAATTATGTAGGAATGCTCTAAAAATAAAGTATGTGGAGTTCTTTCAGTCTTCGTCCTTCTTATATTGCTCAATGTTGTTATTTTTTTCTAGGGAGAAAACACCACATTGGAAGATCAAAAATATAAACTCAACGCAACAAAGAATAGAGGGCCTTTGTCCTCTGACTCCGAAGGAAGTGGGAATATTCCTGCAAGCTCTTGGGTATCCTCCATCAACATTAACCTACATTGCAGCTGGGGAGATCTATGGTGGCGATACTCGACTTTCTGAGCTTTCTTCTCGGTTTCCTAACATTGTTACCAAAGTTAGTCTACCATAAATTTTTATATCCTCGATAAGAAGTGGTATTATTATGTCAACCCACAAATTTGGTGCAGTTGTAGCTAATTGTGGTCTCCTAACAGGAAACACTTGCAACAGAGGAAGAATTGAAGCCATTCATCAATCATGCTTCGCAGAGTGCTGCACTTGATTATATTATTTCAATTGAGAGTGATGTTTTTGTTCCAACATACTCAGGGAACATGGCAAGAGCAGTTGAGGGCCACCGTCGATACCTAGGGCACCGCAAAACGATCACTCCAGATAGGTAATAATTAGCTTAAAGCTGCCAGGCCCAGAGAAGTTTCCTCTAGAGTATATTGTGACTGGTTTAGGCGTAGTTATGCCTGCAAAATGATTACTCCCATACCTTCACACTTCATTATACATGATTTAGTTCCATGGAAACTGTGACTGTTTTTAATCCTTTTTCTTAAATTGCAAGCTACTTCCAAGGTTTAAAACATAAACAAGACTTTCTTTCAGGGCTTCATATGTTCTTAAAACCATTTGAAGGATCTGCTTGCAATGAACATCCCAAATGATAGGAGGGAATGGGTTTAGTCATGATGGTCATCTGCCTAGAATTTAATATCCAACGCGTTACCTTGCCAACCTAATCTAAGAGACATCAGAATAGCTGGGATGCGTAGAAGATGGCCTAGACGCTTGTAAATATCGAAAAGGGGGAAAAAACTAAAGCCTAAGACTGATTGAGGTGAAGTTACAGTATCGGATGGTTGAGAATTGAGCGTTGTCGTAAAAAGGTGGTTGAGTGTTAGTCTACCAATTATAGTGCAGCTGTATTGCCTCTTCTCCGAATACTTAAGCAATAAGTCCAATAACGTGAGAAGAGAAAATACTCGATCAAACGAACTCTCGATCGAGTGGAAGTTTTATGATGACAGTTTTAACTTCAAGCCAGACTCACCTAGTGTGACTTTTAGGGGAGAAGATTTTCGTCATGAACCAATCTGCTACTTGGAATATACAACATTCCTGGGATAGCAATATCTATCTATATATATATATATACTGGGTACATTTTTTAGCACAATTGAAATGATTTTAAATATCCAGTGTTCATGATAGATGTTGTTGATAGCTGTCTTATCTGATAGAAGCTTCTTAGGACTGATTTGTTTTCCCTCCCTATTCCACTATCTATTCACAGTCTTTATCATTTGCAGAAAAGGACTTGTTGACATTTTTGATAAGCTGGAAAAGGGACAGCTAAGAGAAGGATCCTCGCTGTCAGATCATGTGCGTAGGATGCATAAGAACAGGTAAAGTTGGTTTCAACTTGTATAACTTCCCTACTTAGTTGTCTTCACAAAAGCTATTTTCACATCTTTCAAAATAAAGGCAGGCGCCAAAGTCTAAAATGATTGAGACATTTTTATTTACCTGGCTGTTAAACAGCAAAAGAACATGTAATTTACAATCAAAATTCTCACAGACAAGGAGGTCCAAGAAAAAGGAGAGGTCCACAACCTGGAATAAAGGGTCGAGCACGATTCAGGACTGAAGAATCATTCTTCGAAAACCCATACGAGTGTATATGTAAATCTAAACAACAACTGTGAAATCACCTAAAGATGCAGCACAGCTTTACGGTTCGTTCTTCGCATTCTCGAACCGACTTTCAAGTGACCAAGTTCATTAGAAAGTCCTAAGACATTGAGGCGTGCTGCTTTTTGTAGTCGATATTCTGTTCTCAGATCATCTGGGTCGCTAACTTGAGAATGTTTGCCAGCAATCTCAGAAATCAAGCAAGCTCCGGAAGTTGTGCCTGATTTCACTATTTTTCTTCTGTCCTCTCCATTTTTTCATAATTTACAGCCGTTGTTTACGTTGTTATGTGCCAAAGATACACATTAACTAGCAGCAAAGAACCTTTCTTTTGTAATTTTATCGGTTTAATATATGTCCTCTCCAGTTATTCATAATTTATAGCTGATGTTTACAATACTTCCATCTTGTGCCAGTTCTAACCATATTTTGTTTTATGGCTGAAATTGTGATGTTGTGAAATGTATTTGAACATTAGGACCGATCTGTTTATCAATGTCGAAGTGAAAAGGAACGGGAGCTAGCTCAACTCGGGAAGAGACTTTCTAATCTCGTGTTAGTGAAAGTACACGTTTATTACCGTTGAGCTATATTTACTTTGGTTCTCCATTTCTAATCGAGCTCCTTATGTGTTTGTGAACATTTTTCCTTCTCAAGCATAACATTTCTAATTGAGCTCCTTATATGTTCGTCAACATTTTTCCTTTTCAAGCATAACCGAAAGGAAAAGAAGGGTATAAAAGCGACACAATTTAAAAAGTTATTCTCACATTACTTTAAAAAGAAGAATATGTCATTACTTAGCTTTTCCAATATAGCCGTCTAACATGTCGTCTTAAACTAGTTGAAATCGCCCGTAAGAAAAAAAAAACTATTTAAATTAAAAATGCACATTTGTAATAATTCAAATTCATAAATTAAAAAGAATGTATAACTACGAAAGTCCGAAAGGATAAAATTCGTAATTTGACCTAAAAGAAAAGTTAAAAAGAAAATGAATTATAAGTATTTGATATGATTTATTCCTTTTTAATAATAATTAAACGCATGGAAATGGAAGCTTTGGATCCAAGAATAAAATAATAATAATAATAATAAAAAAAAAGTTCAAAATCAAAATAATTAATTTTAGTTAAATTATAAAATTTGATTCAAGATTTAGTCTTTACAATAATAATAAAAATAATTTCGTTATTAAATATTACAATATTTATTATTGGAGAAAAATTGCATAAATAATCTATAATAAAAATTATGAGTTTCATAATATAAGTAAAATATAATAACCATAAAACTGTTGTAACGAAATTTCAACTTTCTCAAACCATATAATTAAATCCGTAATTAAGAATGAAGATTTAAATTATAAAATGAATTAAAAATTGAAATTTAATTGTTACTTACATCCTGTCTCTCTCTGTCTCTCACCTTCGACCTTTCTTTCTCTCTCCAACAGCTTGGACGACCACCACCACCACCACCTTCACCACCTTCTCTGCACTACTACCCAACACCACCGCGTCTCCGCCACTTTACCCTCACGCTGCTGCTCAATTTCACCGCAGGATTCTAAGATCCACACGATCAACCTGAGTTTTTTCTTCGTGCCATTCGCCAATTTCTGTTTCGGAAGCAATTTGATTTCAGTTCCTGCTCAAGGTGTGCGGGTTTCTATTCACATCCCTCTTTCTCTCCCCCTTCTGATTGATTCTCTGTTGTCTACTTACTTGCTTTCTGATTTTGGTGTTGCTGTTGATTTTTGGTTCGAGGGGGCTGAAGGAATCGATTCCCTGTCGATTTCTTTAAGAAAGAAATTGGGACTTGGGATTCTGATTGTTGAATGTGATTCAGTGTGGGCGTTGGAATTTAGTGATTGCGGGGTCTGAACTCAGTAGCTGGTTTTAGGAATTTGGGTTGTTTGTGGAGGTTTGAGTAGGATTTGTGATGGATGAATAGTTTGGTTGTAGCGGTGATCTGAATTTTGAGAGGATTTTGGGGTTGCTGGTTCTGTGTGAGTTTTTATTTGGGTTTATGATGATCGAGTGAGAATGGTGAGGTTTCTGGGACTCGCTCGTGGTGACTCTTATGAGTCACCTCGAGAGATCGCCTCCAGGGCCACAACGGCAAGCGAGAATGGCGAAAGTGGTTGGCTTATTCGGTTCTTTGATTCGGCTTTCTTCTGTGAGTGGATTGCTGTTAGCTATCTCTACAAGCACGAGCACTCGGGGGTCCGTGATTATCTCTGTAATAGAATGTATACACTGCCTATATCAGGTTTGGAGAGTTATTTGTTTCAGATATGCTACTTGATGGTGCATAAGCCTAGTCCTTCATTGGATAAATTTGTAATTGATATGTGTTCGAAGTCTCTTAATATAGCTTTGAAGGTGCATTGGCTTTTAGCTGCTGAGCTTGATGACTCGGATGATACTGATGGGATAAGTAGGATTCAGGAGAAGTGTCAGATTGCATCCATCTTGATGGGTGAATGGTCGCCTCTTGTCCGACCTCAAGGAGAATCGATGAGCCCTGGAAGCAAGAACCAGGTTTTGAACAGACTATTATCATCAAAACAGCAGTTATTATCCCTTGTGTCTTCTCCGCCTGACCGAAGGTCCATGTCATTCTCACCTTCATCAGGGAACAATTGGCAAGAAGATGCTGGTCAATTATCGCCTGATGAAAACAATATTTTTAAGAAATTTATCCCAAGCCCAAAAGTTAGAGATGCATTTTCGTTTAGGAAATCGGCAGAAAAAGATGGTGATGAAAATGAAAAGGATGGATTTTTCAAGAGGCTTTTAAGGGACAGTAGAAATGGTGATGACTCAGGTTCTAAGATTCGGGATACTCTTCTCTTCCGGAAGTCATCAGAAAAAGATGACAATGACTCTGAAAAAGAGAGTTTTTTCAAGAGGTTTCTGAGGGACAGTAGAGGAGAAGATGAGGATGCGACTTCAAGCTCAGAGGGCTTTTTCAAGAGATTGTTTCACGATAACAAGAATGACTCTGGGGATAAAATACCTTCCAAGTCTGGGGAGATAGATGAAAAGGACGGATTTTTTCGAAAGATTTTCAAGGATAAGTTTGAAGATAAGCGAGATGGGAATAACAGAAATGAAGATGATACAAACTCTGAAGAAAAATGTTCTAAATCCAGGGAAGATGATGAGAAGGAAGGATTTTTTCGCAAACTTTTTAGGGATAAATTTGAGGACAAAAATGATATAACCGATAAGGTTGAAGATGCCAACGGGAACGGGGAGGAAGATGAGCCTTCTGATTTCTCATTGTTCCGTAGACTGTTTCGTGTGCATCCTGAGGAGGTAAAAAGTATTGAATTAAATGACAATAATAACATAGATAGCCTGCCTGAAAGTAGTCGAGGTACGGAAAATTTTTTTCGCAAGTTGTTTCGAGATCGCGATCGTTCCATTGAAGACTCAGAGCTTTTTGGATTGAAGAAGCACAATGAGGTACGTTTACTATTGGCCTCTAATTCCTTTTCCAGAATGAAAAACTTATGTCCATTTTTCACCTGGGAGTTTCAAAAAGAGTCTCCAAATTGGCAATAGAACAGAAAAAGTAATTGTGGAGGAACTTAGGCTAATAAAACCAAGAGGAATTCAAAAGAAAAAAAATGCTGCCCTAAATTTCCTCAACATTCCCTTAACATAGAGCATTAAAAGGGGACAGAATAATGCAATATTTGAACACCCTACAGTTTAGACTGCTTCAGTTGCTCGACTCTCTGCTACAACTTTTTGGCACCCTTGTCTGAACTATATGCTCATAACTTTCTAGAAGCATCCGGGGTCTCCAAAGCAGCAAAATGAGAAGTCAAGTGTGAAGCCTCCACTTTCAAATAGTACTGCTTCTCAATTCCGAAAAGGAGCTTATCATGAGTCGTTGGAATTCGTTCACTCTTTATGTGAGACCTCATATGGATTAGTGGATGTATTTCCAATTGAAGACCGCAAAAGTGCACTTAGGGAGGTTGTTTATAATTTTCTGCCAGTTAAACTCTTATGTTCTTATATTTTTTCTTGAGTTCCTCACTGAAATAGTTTGTACATTGTTTAAAGTCTCTTGCAGAAATAAATTTAAAAGTAGCTGAGGCTCAAAGTAATGGAGGTATGATATTATTTGTAAGGTATCTATATGATGCTGATTTAGAAGCATTTTGTTTCTTAGTGCAACATGTAGCATATAATGCTAATATATTCAAAATGGTCTGAAGTGTCCATAGAAAATAATGCAATTCTTTTTGGTCTCAATTTGCTATTCAATTTCCAAAATGCAGTTCAAAAGGTTATTAGTTATCCCTGCTTGAGATCTTTCAAAACTATGCATAAATTTATGTCCTAGGTGTGGATCCGTGTCGCAATTTGCAAACATTTGTGCTGTTGTAGTTCTTTCACATACACAGATGAAAATGAGTTTTTATGCAAGTTTGTAATTGTCTATTTGCTTGCTCTAGTTGGTCTTTTCTGTCCTGAAAGTTTGAATTGGTGCTGTATTAGAGATAACAGCACTTTATATGTCTTTCGGGAATAAGAGAAGGGTTCTATGAAGTGGTTTTATTTATTTATTTATTATTGGATATTATGTGGAATATTTAGTTGAGAGAAATTGGAGAAATTTTAGAGAAATTTTAGAGATCTTTGGAGGGTCGAGAGTTCCTGGGGTGGTGTGCTCCATGGTTTGCTTGAAAACCATAAAGTTGTGTGATGAACTTCTATTTCTTAATGAATGTTTGGTTTTCCATTAGAGAAAATTGATGTTGACCCTAGGCTATTTGGCTGGTGAATAAGGAAAATCAAATGTTATTTATTTATTATTTTTTGTAACATAAGAAATGAGAGACTATATTGATCAAAAAGGCTCATTACAAAAAGGGGGATTGAGCTATCCCTTAAAGCCATTGGATTAAGGAAACTCAAAAGTTATTTGGAAAAACGCCACTGGAGCTCTCTTTTGGTTTCTTTGATGGAAAGAAACAGTAGAACATTCTTAAGTTCAATGTAAAGCCTTTTGTTCCTTAGTTCTTTTTTCTTTTTCTTTTTTCGGACGTTCCACAATCCTCAGCTTCATCTTGGATATCAATTGCATATGCTTTTTGTGCTTTCTCTACTTCATAATAATGAGAGAACTTTGAAGCTGCTGTCTAACAAGTAAAAGGAGTTTTCTACAAAAGAAAAGCTAGGAGTTGGTGGTAATTGGGTCTCCTTTCTGTTGCCTCCTCGCTTAGTGTTGAAGAAAGATGTCTTGCTTCCTTTCCTTCATTTTATACGATTTCACATTTTCACTTGCATATGGATGGGTGATTTCTCTACGTGTTCTAGTAGATGTGCAACGCTATGATACTTCAAGGAATTTGTTCTGGAAGTTGCGTTTTTTGATTATTCAGTTACTGTTTGTATTTACAGGGGTTTCCTTTCCTATGGGAAGAGGGATGTATCGTGTTGTCCATATTCCTGAAGATGAAGCTGTGCTTCTCAACTCTAGGGAAAAAGCACCTTACTTAATATGTGTTGAAGTAGTGAAAAGTGAAGTTCCAAAGTAAGTTCCAGCAGGCTTATTTACTTTGATGGCAACTAAGTCATAATTGTCAACCCAGCCATCATATTAATATTGATATTCAAGACTTTGACTGCTTTATCTCTTTAAATTAACATATTTATCAACTTCTTTTAGCAACATAAAGGACGCCTCCAATGCTCAAAAGTTATCTAGAGGAGGGATTCCTTTAGCAAATGGAGATGCACTCCTACCAAAGCCACCTCCTTGGGCTTATCCATTGTGGACAACTCAGGAGGCGTACCGGAATAGTACTGATCGAATGTCCAGTTCTACTGCTCTAGCAATTGATCAAGCAATGTCACATAAGTCAGAGGCAAAAGTGAAATTTGTAAGTTTGAAACTTTCTGTGGAGAAGCAAGTGCAGAATGAGTCAAAGATCACCGAGATAACTGGTTCAGACCCTGATGAAACTGTGTGTAGTCAACAAGGTGCAGTAGATGTTGCTCATGGTTCAGGAGCAGCTCCGAGCAGTGACTTGGAGTGGGTGAGAGTTGTGCTCACTGCCGATCCTGGAACTAGAATGCAAGACATTGAAGTACAAGGAGCACCACGTAGGAGGGAACACCGCCGGGTCCCAAGTACAGTAGCTATAGAAGAAGTAAAGGTGAGGTGTTGCATTTGCAAATAGCATTTACACTTGCGGACACCAATCATCATCATCATCACTATCACCAGTTGCTTAGAGCTTGGTGATAACATCCCAGATGCTAACTTTCTTTAGAATTATTTTACTTGTGTGTATTTTTGTCATCCAACGAATTTCCTCCTCAGTTTTGCATGCGTATGTAGTAGATGGTAGAGGTCCTACCTCGTCCTACCTCTAGGGGCACTTGGTAAACTTTTAAAGCAATCACAAAACCCTTGCTGGAAAACACAGTGGAGGGAGAAAGAAGCCGGAACCATAGACCCTACTCGGAACCATGCACTCTACTTTGCCTAATCCTTTCATTAGTCCTAGTGTATACCACTTTTTTTATATCTTCCTTTTCGTTTCCCTTCGATTGAGCACCTCAAGATGGCTATTGGCAACCTCCCAAGAGTATGAACGAGGCCACGAAAATCCTTATGCTCACAACCATGTTGGATCAAATGTTTTTCACCATCTTAATTTCTAATCTGCAGTTTAAGTAACTGAACATTTTATTTTCTTCTTTTCTTTCTGCATCAATTTCAGTGTGATGGCTCATTTTAAATTTTTGTAGGATGGCATTAGACGACTTTTTCCTTGCATTATTTGTTTGTGATACCCTTAAATTGTTATACCTTCAATCATGGTGCTGCTGCTTTTGGCAGGCTGCAGCAGCAAAAGGGGAGGCACCTCCTGGACTTCCCCTAAAAGGGGCTGGTCAGGATTCAACGGATGCACAGCCAAGGGTGAAGACTGAAAAAATGTTTATGTTTTTCTCTATCATGCAATTTTGGTAGTTCAGAGGTTAAAGATCTCTTTTTAAAATAGGAAAATGGCAGCATACCCGAGGCAAGTGATGCCTTATCTGGAGAACTTTGGTCAGTTAAGAAAGAAAGGATACATAAAGCTTCAAAATTTGGAAAGTTATCTGGTTGGGACTTGCGTTCTGTAAGTTCTGTTTAGGTTTTCTCCATTCTTTTTCTATTCAGCACTTATTTTCTCTATGTCTGTATTTTCTTTGGTGAGAATTTTCTTTGGTCGTATTTAAATCATCGTAATCTTGATACTATTAAAATTGATGCCCGTGGTAGATATAGGCATGGACTTGATAGAATAATTTTCAACATCCCAAGGGCACACGATCTCGAATAGTGGATAGGTACTCTCTAGTAATGGCCACTTCATATCTTTAAAGCATTTATTTGGAGCCGCTAAAGTACCAAGATCTTTCTTTGGAAATAATGCTAATATGAGAGGATACCAAGCATTGTCTCAGATTGAGACAACATTTTTTTTTAACTTCGGGCTATAGTGTTTCATCTGTAAGGCAAGGTATTGCACAACTTCTGAGACAAATGAGAACACCTTTAGAAGCTCTCAGATGAGCAGAATCAAAATGATCGAACCAAGGAAGATGCTTATCCTCGAATATCCTGATATTCCTTTCTATCCATATTTCTTATAGAAGAGCTTTAATTGCCTTTATCCATAGAAAATGTGGCTTAGAGACCAATGAAACCCCTCAATGAGGCTAATGAAACCTACAAAGAAGGTGCTGAATATTATTCCTTCGAATTGAAAATGAATACCCATTAAACTTTGAAAATAGAGAGAAGCTTGAACCAACACTTCAATGAGTAAATGCAACCAAAAAATAAGTTAGATAAACAATCCCCATTCTCACGGCAAAGGGGGCAAACCGAAGCCATATGAACAAAAAAAAAGGGGAAGCTTCCTTTGTAGGGCTTCTGAAGTATTTAGGCTGCCATTTATTAAAATCCATAGAAGAACGATGATTCTCTTTGGTCTTTTTGATTTCCAAATAGCCCGAAATATATCTTGATGCAATGGTGAAGAAATAATGTAAAATAACTATCGTAGTGTGAATGCAACCGATTTGGAAATTTTTAGCATAATTTGCTACATAATGCACTTTTTTTTTTACATATATTGTCGTACATCATGAGTATTAACTATCATTATCGACTTCTTTCAACTTGATGACATTTAAATATGTAACTAAGCACAGCAATGCTGTGATGGTTCTCTATTTTTCTGTAACTTCATTTAGTGTATGGATTGTCAGGTTAGCCGTTGTTTATTTTCTCTTTTCCTCTTCGTAGGTCATTGTGAAGAGTGGAGATGATTGCAGACAGGAGCATCTTGCTGTCCAACTTATCTCACACTTTTATGGTATGACCAGTTTTCAGGGTTTCATGTTCATTATTCAATCTCTTGGCTAAAGGGCCAAGGGGATGAGACATTCCTATTGCTGAACTTTGATGTAGAAAGAAGATCAATGCAGGGAATTGATAGGATAAGTATTTTAATTTAGTCACTTAAGTTTTAGATCGATAGTTCATTTTAGTTTTATTAATTTGTTAATTGCTTGATTTTATTTCCTTTGTTTTGTGAAGTTATAAAAATCTTAAGAAGGGGAAGTATTGGGCAACTTAATATGATACCAATGAATTAAAATGGATAGGGAGTTGCTCCATCTTTTTTTAATATTTAATTTCTTTTTACTCCTCCCATTGAATCAATCTATCTTCCAGGTATAAATGAAAAGCCTAGAAAAGAATGACCTAGACAAAGGAACCATCCGGAAGAGGGAAAAAAACAAAAGAAAATAATAAAACATAAGCCCAAGAGACTGCCTTAATTGTTAAGAATCGGAAAAAGAGGATAATTTACAAAGCACTGAGTAAAGAACATCTAGAGAGATGCATTGAAATGTGCCCCATTGTAAACCTTCATTTCAGACCTCCTAGAATTTCTTAGCTCCCCTAAAAATTGTACTATCTTTATCGAGCATAGGTGGTACAAAATAGGAAAGAACGCTACTTGCCAAAGAATGTAAAGTCTGAAACCTATTACCAAAAGGGCATTATCAAGCTCCTTCTCCATCATGTCCTAAAAGTGTGGAAGAAGCCAATTCCTCTACTCACAAGTCTCAGCCAAAAGAAAATTAATAGTTATACATCAAATTTCTTGAGCATTATTGTGTATTGACTTGTTTTTTTTACATCTTTGTTATTCACATCGCTTGTGACGCCAGATATATTTCAAGAAGCTGGTCTTCCTCTCTGGTTACGACCCTATGAAGTCTTAGTTACGTCTTCTTACACAGCTCTTATTGAAACAATTCCAGATACGGTAATCTTATACTCTGTTTTTAATTTTATTAATAATGGAAAATAAATGAAAACCAATGCAGATCACCACTATTTCTCTTCAGGCTTCACTTCATTCTATCAAAAGTAGATATCCTGGCATCACTAGTTTGCGCGACTTCTTTGTTGCTAAATATGAAGAAAACTCTCCAAGTTTTAAACTTGCCCAGGTACTTTTCTCCTCTTTTTTTTTTTTTTATTTATTTATTTATTTATATATATATCTATATTTAATTTAATTGCAGTTTCTTGATATTGTACATTAAATATTCCCTGGAAAGCTGTCTTTTCTAAANGAATACCCATTAAACTTTGAAAATAGAGAGAAGCTTGAACCAACACTTCAATGAGTAAATGCAACCAAAAAATAAGTTAGATAAACAATCCCCATTCTCACGGCAAAGGGGGCAAACCGAAGCCATATGAACAAAAAAAAAGGGGAAGCTTCCTTTGTAGGGCTTCTGAAGTATTTAGGCTGCCATTTATTAAAATCCATAGAAGAACGATGATTCTCTTTGGTCTTTTTGATTTCCAAATAGCCCGAAATATATCTTGATGCAATGGTGAAGAAATAATGTAAAATAACTATCGTAGTGTGAATGCAACCGATTTGGAAATTTTTAGCATAATTTGCTACATAATGCACTTTTTTTTTTACATATATTGTCGTACATCATGAGTATTAACTATCATTATCGACTTCTTTCAACTTGATGACATTTAAATATGTAACTAAGCACAGCAATGCTGTGATGGTTCTCTATTTTTCTGTAACTTCATTTAGTGTATGGATTGTCAGGTTAGCCGTTGTTTATTTTCTCTTTTCCTCTTCGTAGGTCATTGTGAAGAGTGGAGATGATTGCAGACAGGAGCATCTTGCTGTCCAACTTATCTCACACTTTTATGGTATGACCAGTTTTCAGGGTTTCATGTTCATTATTCAATCTCTTGGCTAAAGGGCCAAGGGGATGAGACATTCCTATTGCTGAACTTTGATGTAGAAAGAAGATCAATGCAGGGAATTGATAGGATAAGTATTTTAATTTAGTCACTTAAGTTTTAGATCGATAGTTCATTTTAGTTTTATTAATTTGTTAATTGCTTGATTTTATTTCCTTTGTTTTGTGAAGTTATAAAAATCTTAAGAAGGGGAAGTATTGGGCAACTTAATATGATACCAATGAATTAAAATGGATAGGGAGTTGCTCCATCTTTTTTTAATATTTAATTTCTTTTTACTCCTCCCATTGAATCAATCTATCTTCCAGGTATAAATGAAAAGCCTAGAAAAGAATGACCTAGACAAAGGAACCATCCGGAAGAGGGAAAAAAACAAAAGAAAATAATAAAACATAAGCCCAAGAGACTGCCTTAATTGTTAAGAATCGGAAAAAGAGGATAATTTACAAAGCACTGAGTAAAGAACATCTAGAGAGATGCATTGAAATGTGCCCCATTGTAAACCTTCATTTCAGACCTCCTAGAATTTCTTAGCTCCCCTAAAAATTGTACTATCTTTATCGAGCATAGGTGGTACAAAATAGGAAAGAACGCTACTTGCCAAAGAATGTAAAGTCTGAAACCTATTACCAAAAGGGCATTATCAAGCTCCTTCTCCATCATGTCCTAAAAGTGTGGAAGAAGCCAATTCCTCTACTCACAAGTCTCAGCCAAAAGAAAATTAATAGTTATACATCAAATTTCTTGAGCATTATTGTGTATTGACTTGTTTTTTTTACATCTTTGTTATTCACATCGCTTGTGACGCCAGATATATTTCAAGAAGCTGGTCTTCCTCTCTGGTTACGACCCTATGAAGTCTTAGTTACGTCTTCTTACACAGCTCTTATTGAAACAATTCCAGATACGGTAATCTTATACTCTGTTTTTAATTTTATTAATAATGGAAAATAAATGAAAACCAATGCAGATCACCACTATTTCTCTTCAGGCTTCACTTCATTCTATCAAAAGTAGATATCCTGGCATCACTAGTTTGCGCGACTTCTTTGTTGCTAAATATGAAGAAAACTCTCCAAGTTTTAAACTTGCCCAGGTACTTTTCTCCTCTTTTTTTTTTTTTTATTTATTTATTTATTTATATATATATCTATATTTAATTTAATTGCAGTTTCTTGATATTGTACATTAAATATTCCCTGGAAAGCTGTCTTTTCTAAACTTCTAGGTTTCCCCTTCTTTCCAATTGTTTGAAATTTTAAATTCTCTGGAGTATAGAGGATCATTTCTGGGGCTATCTCTTCTAGACTTCTAGTTTTCCTTCTTCTTAATTAAGTTTTCCTTCGTTAANGTAGGTCATTGTGAAGAGTGGAGATGATTGCAGACAGGAGCATCTTGCTGTCCAACTTATCTCACACTTTTATGGTATGACCAGTTTTCAGGGTTTCATGTTCATTATTCAATCTCTTGGCTAAAGGGCCAAGGGGATGAGACATTCCTATTGCTGAACTTTGATGTAGAAAGAAGATCAATGCAGGGAATTGATAGGATAAGTATTTTAATTTAGTCACTTAAGTTTTAGATCGATAGTTCATTTTAGTTTTATTAATTTGTTAATTGCTTGATTTTATTTCCTTNAAACTTGCCCACTATCATTGTTGTTTCTACTATTTTTGCTAGTGAAAGCATTCCCTCTTTTTTGACGTTTTCCCATTTACTGCTAAAACTGTTAACGAATATCTGATATAATACTGCCACCAGCGCAGGGGGATGTTTTCTTGTTGCATTTTATCCAAACTCTGTTAGCCAACGTTTTTCGAAGTTCAAAATAATGTATAAATATTTGATTGATAATGACTCAGCGTATCTGATATTCCCTTCTTATTTTACACTGCTGTTGTGATTATACCATTCTCCTTTGAAATCTGAACAGAGAAATTTTGTGGAAAGTATGGCTGGATATTCCCTCGTCTGCTACCTTCTGCAGGTATGTTACGTTTTAACATATTGTAAGATTTTCTAAATTTACAGATTCAGTATTTTCCTGAACCACCCCAAACATTTGAAAAGAATTAGTGCTTGTTAAAAAGGGAACGACTCAAATATTGTTTGTCTTTCCATATATTATAATTTCAATTGTTTCATTATTAGCTAGAGACTTGATTAGCTTTCATGCTTCTATGACTTTTAATTGTTGGTTGTATCAACTGACAAGAACGACTGCATTGAGGGATGAGGGAGAAATAAATAGAGTTGCAGATGAAATTATTTTTAAGCACGTGATTTATTCTGTCCTCTTCTATTGTTTTCCCACTGTTTTCTCTGCAGATAACAAACAAGAACTATGTGCATGTTTGTGCTTGCATTTCATTTTCAAAAGCTTTGAGAGAGTTTATTGATTTAGATTTTCCAAAAATCAAAGAAATAAGGTCTTTTTTTTGAGTGGGGGTAGGGATAGGAAACAATTTCATTGATGATATGAAATTTTACAGGGAAAAAAAGAAAAGAAAAAGAAAGAGGGATAAAAGCCCCATCCAATGATGTTAAAAAACTTTTCCAATTGGATCTAAGAGTTTTCAAACTATAATTGCAAAAGGGTGAAACATTATTACTGCATTTATTGTAGTAATTAAACATTTGTTGATATTATCTTCTGCATTGTTTGTTTAGCTACAGAACCTCCTTTTTTTTTTTTTTTTGGCTCTTAAAACTAGATCATTTGCCTCCTAACTGTTGTTAAGAATTTCATGCTAGAAAATTAAGTTTGTGCATTAAGTTGATACAGATGCCTTCTTCGAGTATATTTGTTAACAATGCCTTATAGCACCTCATTTTATTGATTGAAGGAGCTGTTGCCAATTCATCCATCTGAAAGGAGATATCATTTTAGTTCCTACCACATACAATAACTTTTTTTCTATTCCTCGAAAAGTTTGTCATTTCTGTCCTTTGCATGTTGAAGATTGCTTCTTATTTATTTATATCTTTTCTGAAGTATATTTTCTTTCAGTTTGGTTTCCATCAGGTCATTGTTTGTTCCTAGAATCCTGCTTNTTTTTTTTTTTTTTTTTTTTTTTTTTTTGTGGACTTTTACTACTGGGCATCTTGGCAATATTCTTCTTGTCATTGTAAACAACTAGGGTTATAGCTCTCCCATGTTATATTCTTGAGTATTTGGTTGTGTTAACCCAACATGTTCTCTTTGCTTTCGAGCTTTTGCTAGCCTTTTCATATTAAGAAAAAAAAATTTGCCCACTTCCACATAATGTTGTTCCCAATCAATGACCTTATTTCTGTTTCGCATAAAAAAAAAAAATTAATAAATTTTTGTTGAGTCTTCTGATTCATTTTTCCTACTGGTTCCTAGGTGAAAGATCGACACAATGGAAATTTGTTATTGGATGAGGAGGGTCATATAATACATATTGACTTCGGTTTCATGCTCTCTAACTCACCTGGCGGAGTAAATTTTGAGAGTGCTCCTTTCAAATTAACTCGGGAGCTTCTAGAGGTGTGTTCAGTATTATATGAGACATACTTGGCTGACAACCTATATCGCGTCTTTCTATTTTTCTTCTTTTTGATGATTTGACATCTTATGATTATTCCCATTTTTGTTTGTTAATTGTCAAATAATTGGAATACTGTTGCTAGGTCATGGATTCGGATGCTGAAGGAGTTCCAAGCGAGTTTTTTGATTATTTTAAAGTAATCATAGACCTTCCTTTTCTCTCTTGACGTTGATACTCGTCATATCTTCCCATCATGCATAAGATGGGCTAATTTTATTGCTGCTTCTGCCTTGAAATCAGGTTTTATGCATTCAAGGATTTCTTACATGCCGTAAGCATGCTGAACGTGTTATTCTTCTGGTTGAGATGTTGCAGGTAGAGTTTTTTTTTTTTTTTTTTTTTTTCTTATGCCCAATATTAATCCCTACACTGAACTGAAGCTTCAGCTAAATACTTATTTCTTGTTAAGTCATTGAATTGTAAAATCTGATGTGTTCTTCTATGCTGTGGAGGAAGTCCAGATGATCAGAATTCTATTCTTCTTGTGGTCACATTAGATAATATTTTAAAATTTTCTTTTCTTATCTTCATTTTGATTAGTTTTTTTTTCTTGTTTCATATTTATTGAAATAGAAGAGGTATGCACTTGAGATCCATTCTTTTGCTTCTTGTAGTCTCTTTTTTATTAAAAAAAAACATCAATGCATTAGATAACTATAATTTTATGTTCCCTCTTCTCTGATGAGGCATGGTTACTGGAGCTGTTTTTTAAGTACCCATTTGAATAACCCTTTGGTGTTTGAAAATTAAGTTTGTTTTCTCATCACTGAACTTGGTCTTTCTTAAGTAAACATTTGATACCCTAATTCCAAAAACAAAAATAGGATTTTGAGAACTAATTTTTTATTTTTAAGACTTGGTTTGATTTTTGAGACTATATGTAAAAAGTAGACAAAAAAATTCATGGATGGGATAGGATTTGTCGGCTTGATTTCAAAAAACCAAAAGCCAATAGTTATCAAGCACACCTAAGTTATTACTTTTTAGGTTTTCTTGTAAATTTTTTTAAAAGGTACTTGAGAATATCTTTATTTTGTGTTTTCTAATCAGATTCTGGAAGCTTGGTCTTTATATGGTTGAGTATGAGTTTGTCAGTATTTACTATCATGGTCGATGCAAATCTGAAGACCATATGGTTGACTGCCCTTTATTTCTTTAAGAATTTGGACCAAGAAATAAGAAACCGGGATTAGAATATTATCAAACAATAGGCCCTCAAATGAAGCTGATGACTCTGAAGAATTGATAGTTTTTTTTTTCTCTTGACAAGAAAATGGAACGTTTCATTGAATAAATGGAACGTTTCATTGAATAAATGGTAAGAGATTAATGCTCTAGAGATACAAATCCCACAATGGAGTAAAAAAAAAAGAACAAAATGGAAAACTGAACTAATATAAACGCCCCAAAAATGAACGAATGCTTTGAACCAGTGAAGCACAAGGGTGCTAGTTCTTATCCATATAAGAAAATCAAGATGGGATCTTATGACCACCATTTAAAATCTTCAAGTAATGGGGCAGAGCATATTGATATGCCCCCATAGATAATGATTCATTATTCTAACAGACAATGTCGACAATAGGGTAGGAGTATAAGAATGTTTACTTTCTTGATTCTTTGTTAACACTTTTTTTTTTTTTTTTTTTTTTTTTTTTTTTTTTTTTTTTTTTTTTTTTTTTTTTTTTTNATCGTGACACTTCTTTGTTTACACATTTGATTTCTCCATATTGGAATCAGGACTCTGGATTTCCATGCTTTAAAGGTGGCCCACGAACAATTCAGAACCTTAGAAAACGATTTCACCTCAGTTTGACTGAAGAGGTCCTATTTTATTTCATTTTCATGCTTGTACTGGATGTTGCATTGATAGGTTGGTAACTGAAATTTTCTCTCTCGCAGCAATGTGTCTCTTTAGTGCTTTCACTTATCAGCAGCAGCTTAGATGCATGGCGAACCCGGCAGTATGATTATTATCAGAAAGTCTTGAATGGAATATTATGAGGTTAGATTTCCACGGTGGTTCTGGTTTCTTTGTTTTACCATCTGAGACTGCCAACCTAGTGAACCATTTTGATTGAGATTGCATCTCTAACCAACTAGCTGTTTGAGGCTAGTTTGTATCTGTTGGGGTAGCATAGCTTCAAAGTTTCCCTGAATGTCGAAGTACATTCCTTGCTATTGCTGCATGGCCCGTTTTTTCTGCACGAGCGGTGTGAATCGGTGATTTTATAAGCCGATAGAAAGTACTGCTGGCTGATCAACGGCTGGAGCAGTATTCATTTCAATTTTCTCATTTGATTTAGTGGATAACTTGGCTGCTTGCCGGGATGGCAGATTCAGCCTTCCCCTCCCATACCAAAAAGCATACCCTGTATATAATAATTCCAGTTTCTATGGAGAAGACAGACCCAACTTGCCGTTGCTGCCTGTACCGCCTGGGCTTAACGATATCGTGATTGCAACTACACATCGGGGTACCTAATGTGAAGCAACTAGGCATTAGTGTCAGCACATCTTGGTGAATGAACGACAATCTCTCGTATTATATAAAGGTTTATTTTATCTAGTGTACACTTTTGAGATGTTTTGATCGTGTGCTTTCCAACTCGTCTGATCCTCTCTACATTTGTTGTACTAAAAAAGGTTTGATGGAAACAATTTGTTCTGTGCATCAGTATCTGTTTCTTGTGCAAATTGATTCCAGTTTCTCACGCTGGAAAATTCTCTAATATGATGAGTTTCAGTGGCCTTGATCTCTGCTGTTATTTATATTTATAAATTTGCTAGAAATGATCATAGAAAATGTGAAATATTTGACAGGATTCGTGTTCGTTGATATTCTATTGTTAGCGATCTATGCAAGCGGATTATCAGCTTAAATTCTTAAATTTCGACTGTCCCATCAGCTTTGATCAGAGGCAAAATATGAACTTTCGTAGAAGGCAAAGACTTAAGGTGGAGAATAACTTTTACACTTCACTTATTTATTATGCAGGTTTTTCATGTTACTAAATGCTTTCTGATCCTTGCTTTAGCTCCTCCATGATTATAAATCCTTTAGTTTGGTGTACTTCACTTTGTTAGCACGCTCAGCCATAGCCTTGAATTGCTAGATCTCACTGGTAAAGTCTGTTAGCTTTATGTATGAACTTTTTATAACACCATATGAAATTGCTATCAGATAGGCTTGGTTGATAGATTTCTGAGCTCTTAAAAGGTCGATACCATTGATTCGGAGAAAACTAGAACTTGGTTCTTGTGAATTTAAAGGTTAGAATCTCGTTTTTATAGTTTGATAAAATCTCATGAACGGTCCTTATTGTGGGACTATGCATGAGAGTTTGAACTATAATGATTGTTTCTAACGTTTAAAACCACCAGAACTAAAATCTAAGTTTTTGCAAATCATACCGACTAACGTTGTAATTTAACACTTTTCCTTTCATTATTTGAATTGTGATTATATCTTTCGAATGTGATCTTGGTTAAAATTCTAGTTTTGTATGTGTAGCAACTCCAAGATCTCTAAGGTTCAAGTCGTTATATTTTGTTATAAGGTGCCAAGGGAATACTCGTAAGCTTAAAGTTTGTGAACTCCAAGAACTCGAGTTAATTTTTATATCAGTCGGTACTTTTCACAACTCACCTATATAATGTATTAGGTTTTATCAAGTGCCAAAGTGAGTATAAGTCGACAATAAGTGATATACATTCTTTCTCTTGAAGTCGGTAAAAGAGTTCTCAAATTTTAGCACGATAATAGTGATGAATTTGTGTTGAAATTTATTGTAAATAAGATTCATATTCGATTTTTTCGGAATTATTGATGTGATTTTTTTTTTTTTTTTTTTTTTTTTTTTTTTTTTTTTTTNTAAAAAAATTAATTTTGCCATAATTATTTAATTGGGTGAAAATGAAATGAAATGAAATGGAAATTGTTTGTGAGATTCTTGCCGACTAGTTTGGGTCAAAATGTGCCGTACAGAATCGAAAATAAAACTCATAAATAATAATATCTTTTGAAATGTCACATTTTTTTCCATAATTAAATATTAATAATATTAGTTGAGCTTTTTTGGCACCTTTATCATATAATCCAACATCTAATACTATTATAATATCAAAATAAATGTAGACTAAATAATCATAATCCATTAATTTTTTTATTTTATTAATTAATTTCTTTACTTATTTTTTTTTCAATTGAGTCTCTATAATTTAAAAAATAAAAATAAAAAATCATTGCCTTCCTTTATTTTAAATTAAAATATATTATTTATTTACACTATGGAGTTCGTGTTTTGAAATATAATTTAATGTATATATGTTTTTTTTTCCTTAATGTTTAAAACTTTTTAATTATAACTTTTACATTAATTTATATAACCTAATATTTTTCGAGTTATGGATAATTAAAGTAAAAAATATATATAAATCTCGTTTCTCCTTCATATTTTATAAGGTTAAAATGTAATTTAGAATTTAAATTCAACACATAAATATTAGAAATTTAAAAATATATTTTATTATTAAAAAACACTCATTTATATTAATAAAAAACTTTAAACTTTGTCATTTATTTTTAAAAAATCTTTATATAATGATTTTTTGTTCTCAAAATATAATTATATAAAAATAAATGAAAATGATATAAATAAGAGTATTTTTATAATTTAGAAAAAGAAAATCCCATTTCTCATTTTTGTAATAAAAGAAAAAAAAGAAAAAAAAAAAAGAAAGAAAGGTTTACGATATTTTGGGAAATAAAAAAAGAAAAATATATTTCCAGCGTTGCACGTAGATCCTCTTCACCCCCCTTCCACAGCAAGGCACTGATCTCTGCTAACCTCCATGTATATATAAGCTCTCTTCCGCCTTAATTCTTCCCTCTTACGCTACTACTCCCCTTCTCCCTCTCTCTTTAATCCGTTCGTGGCGGCTTTCCTTCTCCATCTCCGTTTCTCCCCCCCTTCTCTTCCTCGCTAATCCGGTATGGTTTATTGGGGTTTTCTTTCAAAATCTGTTCATATCGTTTACCCATGGCGATGAGATGATGCTTGGTGTTTATGATCGCCTATGGGGATTTCTAGGTTTTCGTTGTTTCTGTTCTTGAGTTGACTTCGTTGGTAGCTTTCTACTTGGTTCAAAAAAACGAGGGTTTCCCTGGATTATTCTCTGCATTTTCTTAATACCCTTTTGATCAGCGTTGGAATGCTCTGTTTTGATTCTGCAGCTGTTAATTCGATGTTCGTGTTTAGTAATGTGTTTTTTCGGTTGTTTTGATTGCTCTATTTGCGAAAGGCGTGTTGTTTTGTTCTGTCTCGTCTTCTGTGGAAACTGTTGTGTGGTAATTTGTGAATCGTTTTGAATGAATATCTCACTCCTTATTTGGCTCAACGATGATAGTTTTGTTAAGTGATCGAACGTTTTTTGAAGTATCGTTGCCTAATGTGTCATCACTGCGTCTAATGTTCTTCAAAACAGGGTTTTCATAGCATACCAATGTATTTTGAACTCCAGAGGAAGAACTCGTCTAGACCATATGATTTTTGTTTCATGAACCGGGGGAGATTGTGGTGCCTGTGGAAGATCTTGTTTCGTCACTGGACTTGACGTCTAATTTTGTTTCTCTCCTTTCCCACCTTCTTTTTTGTGGAGAGGAAAACATACGAAGCTATTTGAGGATTGGATTCAACATTTGGGTATATTCTTCTTTTTTATAACACTTGTTTTGAGAGCTCTTCGTTTTAAGCTGATCGAGATACGAGAAAATTAAGATTTTTTTCCATCCTGCTCGTGGGAAGTTGTTTATACGAGCTTCACAGTGTATACACAGTACTGAAGTCTCTAGATTTACAATGAAAAGAAGTTCACAACCTCCTGGGTTTCGGTTTCAGCCAACTCATGTTGAGTTGGTAATGTTCTATCTAAAAAGGAAAGTAATGCAGAAGAAGCTTCCTAGGGGAGTCATTTCTGAGTTAGACATATACAAATATGCGCCCTGGGATCTTCCAGGTACTTGCTTGTTTTTATCTGTTGTGGCCTATCTTCGTTTTATTTATCGATCATATTTGCTTGTTGCCGACACCACTATATGCTTCATAAGGAAACTGGATTGTTTATTTTTCAGATAAATCGTGTATGAAAAGTGGAGACCTAAAATGGTACTTCTTTTGTCCAAGAGAAAGAAAGTATGCAAGCGGGGCTCGTATGAATCGTGGCACTAAATTTGGGTTTTGGAAAAGTACTGGAAAGGATAGGCCTGTGTCTTGCAATAATGAAGATGTTGGGCAGATTAAGACTTTGACATTTTTTAGAGGTAAAGCACCAAAAGGGGATCCCACTAATTGGGTCATGCACGAGTACCGAATTGAAGAAAAGAAACTGTCGTTACAAAATGTTGCTCAGGTAATCAATCTTTAGAACTTCGATTCCATAACCTTGAAATTTACTTCTTTCCAGTGGTTGTTTTAGTCTTTAGAGTTGATGTTGTGGTTTAAACTTTGAATGTGCAGCACATATGTAATACTTGGTTATCACTTCTTGTAACTGCAATTGTTGCCTGGAGTGTGTCAATTTATAAAAAGTGATGTGTAACAAAATATAAAATGATTAATGGAAGTGATACCTGTGATACCAATGTAATCATGTTTCCTATGCCAGGATGCATACGTTCTCTGCGTAATATTTCAGAAGGATGGTCCAGGTCCAAGAAACGGTGCCCAGTATGGAGCACCATTTATAGAGGAAGATTGGGATTCTGACGATCCAGAGGACGTTGATAATCCTTCCGGTCTGTCAGTACTACCTAGTACAGAGCCATCAAATTCATTTGCTCCAGGCACCTCTACAGCACCGAGTAACATTTTTGGTTGTTCGTCTGCATCCTATATTACTGAAAATTTGGCATCTACTTCGAAGGAGATTCCTCAAATTGCATGCGGGAGTGTTGCTCCAGTGGAGATGCCTCAGAATTTAGATAACATGAATGATGGGATTACTATGGAAGAACTTTTTCCCGACGGAAACTCAAACTTTAACGATGCTAATGGATTTCAGGTGCACTTTGCTGCCTTAGCATTTCTTTGTTTTCTTAATTTGAATCTGATGAAAGAATTGTTCAAATTTTCTCCTTGATGCTATAAAGTTTCTTATCTTCTTTTAACAACTATCCTATTAGTCTAGAAATTTGACATTTACTGAACAGTAGAAGATGCATTTTGGTACTGTGCATTCAGATTCTTGGCGATTAAAAGCATCTAGTAGCTCTTGGTTTCTATTGCCTATACACCCTACATCACTATATTGTCTTCATTGCATAATTTAGTAGCTTTTGGTTTCTATTACCCATACACCCTGCATCACTATATTGTCTTCATTGCATAATTCTATTCTCTGCATCTGAATTGATTAGATTTCAAGAGTTTGTTTGAACAACATAACGTATAATTTCAAGTTACCACAAAATAGATGGATCTAAAGTACTAGACCTTAAATCATCATGTGTTGGCCTAGTGGTAAATGTGGCTAGTGAAAAAGTATAGGAGGATGCATGGAAGAGCTGAAATCTTAGTGACTACCTACGTAAGATTTAGAATCTTTTTAGTTTTCTTCTCAACTTAACTCAACAACACTTGTAGAAATTTAAAAATAAAAAGAAAAAAAGAAAAAAACAAGTAATAGACCTATCTTTTAGTGTTTTTTTTTTTTTTTTTTTTTTTTTTTTTTTTTTTTTTTTTTTTTTTTTTTTTTTTTNCAGTTCCTAACAATTGGGAGGTAAGTCATGCTAATAACATTTGAAACTATTGTTAAGAAAGCCATTTGGTATTAACGAGTCAAGAAACCTTGGCCTTCTTTGATGCAGCCATTTGGTATTAACGAGTCAATTTCAAGTCTACCTGCTGGTTGGTTATTGATGTTTCCTTTTGTGCCTTTCAGTTGCCATGAAAGATGTTCATGGTGTCCCAAATGCTTATCTTCCCTCACAAAGTGGAAACTTTCTTGGATTCTTCTTCTTTAATTCCTTGTTTATTTGATTCATCTCCCATATTCTTTGATTAAGAAGAACTGATCTAAGTAAATGAATATAAGAAGTAAGAAAATGGTGAGGAAGAATCGAATGAATTGGAAGAATCTACTCTAAGTCTGACACCTAGGTGTCAAGTTGTGTTTTCTGTTAAGTCTCGTTTAACAATGACTTCGTTTTTAGTCTTATGTTTTTAAAATTTATGCTTGTTTCTTCACAATTTCTTTATTATTGGTTCCACTTTCTTAAAGAAAAGTTTGAACTTGTAGTCAAATTCCCAAAACAATGAATTTTTTTCTTCTTTTTTTTTTTTATTTTTTATTTTTTATTTATTTATATATATATATATATGAGAAACAAAAAGCCATGATTTTGCTTAGACGAGTATACGAAAGGGGAGATAGAGATACTCACTAAGTCAAAGGGTTACAAGTAGGACACATAATTGGCAATAATATGGACAAGATCATAATTACAAAGAAAAAAAAATTACAGAGAGAAAAGTAGCCTAATGGAATCCCATAACTCCGAGACTACGTGTTTTCTCTTTGGAGACCTTATGGTTTCTTTCATTCTGCAACTTTCACAATGACTTTCAACCACAATATTCTAGTCTTTTCCTAAGGGAGTTCCAAAAAATAGCTGTATAACTTCCTCATTAACTCTATTAAGGAAGCACCAATTCGAACAAAACACTGGCAATTTTCTTCCCCAAATAGGTCAATAGATGAAAAAGAGGAGTTTAAAGTAATTTTCTTAGTTCATTGTACATGACACACCACCAATTGGGAAAAAAAGTACCGAACCAACCGTCTCCTTTAAAGCACATGTTGTATTAAGTTTTTCCCTTGTACGAGAACCATAAAAAAAATAAAAAAATAAAAAGAACTTCACTTTCCTCAGGGCCTTGACTTTCTATATGGCCTTGGTCATCTAAGCATCAATGAGGGCTCAATAATCATTCAAAGCAAGAGATGAAGATCTCACGGTGAAGGAACTGTCGTTTTGGAGGGATCACCTTTAGAGTCTTCTCTTAATGAGACTGATTGGCTCCAACATGGAATGTGAAGTTGCCTTTTATGGGAACTCACAGGGAAGAAAAAATTAGAACTTCATTTTCCTCTTAACCTTGGCTCTCTAGATGGCCTTGGTCATCTCAACATCAATGGGGACTCGAAAATCATTTTATGCTAGAGTTAAGGATCTCATCGTAAAACAACCATCATTTTGGAGAAATCATTATTTAGTCTTCTCTAGTAGATAGTTTGATTGACTCCAACATGTGAATGTACAGTTGCCCATTCAAGAGCTTCCTCATCGGTTAAGTTCCATCTAACAAGCACGAGACAATTGTTTAAAGATTCAAACCAACAATGACAGACCACACTCTCCTTTGTAGTTGTTATGTTATAGAGTCTCGGGAGGGAGAACCTGAGAGCTCTATCACCAACCCATAAATCCTCCTAAAATTGAATTCTATCACATTTGCTCAAATAGTTTTGTACCATTTATCAGCTATACAACCGGCTTTAAGTATGGACTTCCAAGTTCCTTTTGATTGCCTATAGGTTTTTTATTGCCTCCTTGGGCAAATAATGACTTGCAATAACCTTTTTCCAAAGACAATGCCCCTCCTTCAAATTTCTCCAACCTTATCTAGCTAATAAACTTAGTGTTTTGCTCCCCAACTCAAGGCCACCTTTACAAATGGGAAAGGAGGTGGCCTTCCATTTCACCAAAATACTACAACTATCTTTAGAGGCACCTTTCCAAAAGAAGTCGCGAATAATCGTCTCTAACTTTTTTAAAATCTTCAATGTATTGAAAGATTATAAGGAAATAAATGGGATACTAAACAAGATTACATTAGCTAGGGTACGTCTTCCTCCTCTTGAACGCAAGAAGTTGCCCCAACCCATATGCCTAGAGTTAATCTTCTCCTCCACTGGTGCCCAGAAAAAAAAAAAAAAAAAAAAAAACATAGTTGCTGCTGACCTTCGTTTTAAATTCGGTTTCAATCATATTTTTGAAATGTTTGAAAAAAATCTCACTTCTGATCTTTTGTCATTAAATAGACCCTAGATAGACGTGTGTGGTCATCAATAAAAGTAATGATCCATTTTTACCACTGTGTGTTATGATCTTTAAATATTGAGTACTAATTTTGCATATAATTTCTGCAGATAATATATGTTTTACTATTTTATTAAATGCATCCATCTTCTTTCCTTTTTTGTTGCCTTAGAGCACAATTTTCTTTGAAGATACTGGTGAAAACTTAACAACCATGACAAGATGAAAGCAGGAATCTAACAGAAGAAGTAGAAATAGGCTTGGGTTTAATTTTTTAACTTATGTCGAGTCATGGTGATTTGGGTTTTTATCTGTTATTGATGGGGTTGTACTCTCGTGCGATATCTCCTAACACTACAGAACATGTCTTTGTGATTTACAGGCTACTGTTGCTGCTTCAAATAATGCAGATCGAATTGATACTATTTTTGAAGGTTTAGAAAATATAGACGGCTGGTCTGATGCATTTAATGGAAATGGGAATGGTTATATCACTGACCATCAAGTGATACATAGTTCAACGTTTCCAATTGACAGAGCAATTGTTAGTTCAGACCCAATGTCATTCTTGGAGCTGACTGATCTTGACATTCCGTTGAGTCCAAATTACCAGGACCCAATGTCATTCTTGGAGCTGAATGATCTTAATGCTACATGCAATCGCGATAGCGTTAATGAGCCGGGTTTCCCATTTAGTTCTTTTGGAGCTGCCTATAATCCTGGATACCCTGATGCACACATCTCTGGTTCCAGCCAGTTTGCTGGGCTGCAGGTACATAATCCACAAAATGGGTGAAATTTTCTGAACTTTTAAATAACAAACCTCACTGTTTAATTTATCATTTCTTTTTACTTAAATTGAACATGTGAACGTTTCAGGAAAACGTTCCTCCCAACTCAAATGAGGGATGTAATGGCTTTGAAGCTTCCTGGCCAAAATTTGATTGGAACTCCCATTAAGGTAGTCCATATTAAAAAGCCTTTGAAGAGGACGTCTGGTTTTATCATTTCAATGCCATAATTGCACTGATGCAGCAGCTACAATCCTGATCTGAAAAGGAATCTGTAAGCATCATACAGTATAAATTCCTTATAAGAACCTTCTAGTAATTTAAGATTATCTATTGTGAAGAACTTTACTGCAGGGATTTCCGTGACTGATTGTGAATAATTATTTTTTGTGTTGAGATGAGTAGGATAGGCTCTCTCACACATCTATGCTGCCTCCTTTATCAAATGAATGTCTAGACTGAGAATAATAGCGATTGTGGTGGCAGATTTTCTAATTAGGAAATGGATGACCACTGCTACTGCTCTTACAGGTTTGTGAAAGCTGTTTAGTTTTATTGGACAAACCGAAGTATTCAATCTTTTACCATAAGGAAGATTGGCCATTTGGGACTTTTTATGATATTATTTTGATTTTCGTGTTGAATTGGTTTTTTTCTTTTAAATAGTTCTGAATTTGCTCTTTCATTTGTTCCATAAATGCATGAATCTCCAGCTCTTACCACAACTATCAAAACTCAGCTCAAGTTTGAATGGATGATTATTCTATCATCACATTTAGTTTTGGAAACAAAAACCACAAGGGGATTTTGCCTACGGCCCTCGTGGTAAAATGCCTGGACCGTTTGAAGATTTCCCGAACCTTGGGCGTTCAAGCGGGGCTGAAACCCAGCCTCGTTGATCCTCATTTGTTATCCTCAAAGTTCCTGCCACAAGGGCGGACGATTTCAAAGTGGACTCCCATTCATTAGATAGAGAAGATTGCCAATATTTCGTGTTTTCTTCCTGGCTTATCCTTCCACACCCATAACAGAAGTCTAGTAGTTTTCCGTACTATATCGAGGTCCAAACTTCGTCTGCCATGGAGATCCTACTTTAATCAAGCTTGTTGATATATATTTGAATTCTTTCTCAAAGCTCCACGGACCTCCATTGACTATTTTATTCCACTCCTTGTTCATACGAAAGTATATTTCTCCATTTGTGAAAACTTCCCCATAAATGGTGTTGCTTGTTAAGATTTTGCAGGGCACCATGTGTTTTTTAATTGTTCTTCTCAAAGTTCTTCACCCACAGCTCCTTCATTTTCTTCTTCAATTACTTCATACTTTGATCGTATAATAACTTATAATTCTATAATTTTATTAGTTTTTAAAATCTGGTAGTATTATAAACCGTAAATTATTAATAAATTTTCTTTAAAGAATTAAAGTTGATTTTTTCTAAAAACAATTCTAAAAAAATAACAAAAGGTAGGGTTGTTGAAAGAGAATCCAATCTTAACTTAATCCTTGTAGTTTTGGTAGGATTATCCAATTATTATTTTGGTTTTGGTAGGATTATCAAAATATTTAGATTGGTTTTAATAATAAAATTTTAATTTTTTTTTTTAAATATCAACAATAATCTATATATATTTATTATAATTTTATTTAGTTTCATAATTATTCTTATTATTTATTCCTTAATATTCTTAAAAATAAAATTTAAATATTTAAAATGTATTTTACTTATTCATATTATATTTTTATTAAAAGAAATATTTTTATTTAACAATAATTATTAACTTAACACTAGACTCGAACTAATCTATTAGCACCTGGTTGTGGGTGCTAATGAAGTCATCTTTTCTCGTGTGATTTTTTTTTTTTTTGGTGAAATAAATTTTAAAAATTATTTTCTGAATTAAACACAAATCATTGCATTTATGAATATAATTTTTTAAAATGGTTAGAATTTTTTTCTCTTAGATATATATATATATATATATATATATATATATATATAATTGTTTTAATTTTGAGAAGTGTTATTATAAAGCCATAATGAACTCAAGAATAATATTAGAAAGGAATGTGGTTAATAATAATGATGCCTTTCTCTAATAAATAGCCTTTATAAATGTAGATTCCAAAATTCTTTGTGTGCCCATTTCACCTCCCACCCACTTCATTCATTTCTTAATTTAATTATTCACCTCAAATACACACGATATTTTGATTACTAAGATGAGACATTTGAAGGGACATTGCGTAGCAGTGAGAGTTCCTTCAACTTTCCCTTTTTCTTTTCTCTTTTCTTTATCATTTTCCATTAAAAAAAAGCTGTTTTTATTTTCTTGGGAATCCAAGAAGATGGAGAGACCTCAACGCGATTCCAATCCAAATCAATTTCCTTTTATCTTTACCCAATTGTGTTCTTAATCTGACAGATGGGTTTTGTTTTCTTTTTCATTTTATTAATTCCCTCTCTCTGTAATCCGCCATTAAACTAACATACCGAACTAAGCTCCAAACCTCGCGATTCCCCAAACTTTCATGAGCGTAACGGAAAGAAAAAACAACCCAAAAGCGCCCAACCCATTTCATCTTACCCTCTTTTCTCCCCTATTTCTCGTTCAGTAATCGATTCCCTACAAACCCTTTTATTCTTCTTCTCTCTCTCTCTCTCGCTCGATTTCTTCTTCTCTCTGTAATTCCCATCTGGGTTTCGCCTCCGATCCGCCTTCCATGGAGGATTCTTCCCGGAAAAAACCCGGCTCAGTTTGGGAGCCTCGTTCTCGTCGGAGATCTTGGTGTTGTTCATTTGCGGTGCCGCCGTCCAGTCCCGATAACTTCGTGATTTCTCGGTCTAAAACCCCTCGAAATAAGTCGGAGAGTGTAGCGAAACCTAATATCTCTGTGCCCAATTCGCCTCAGAGCTCCAAATCTGGGTTGGGTTTGGTCGGTCGGATTGACCCTCGAAGGATCTTGTCTCCGGGGAGGGTTTCGCCGATTGATTCCGACCAGAATGTTGAGGGTTTGGCTCAAGAAATGGGCACGGAGAACTCTGCAGTTATCGATTCGATCATCCAACCGCGAGTTGAAAGCTTTCGAGCCCCAAAGGAGAAATATCGCGATCCTCCAGCTAGCTTGTCCCGCACTGGTTCGATTGCTGGATATGATAAGAAGGATGTGTTTGATGTGAGATTGAATTTGAGGGGAAAAAACGGCGGCTGCTTGGTTTTGGAGTTGAATTCAGAGGCATTGTGTGCTAATTCAGAGGTTTTTTCTGAGCTGATTGTGAAACATAAGAAGGATTTAGCACCAAATGGCAGCCCTTCGCGTTCTAAATTGTGTAGAATTGAAGTTCCTGAGGTGGATAACTTGGGGGTGTTTAGGGACACTATTGAGCTTATGTTTGAGGATGATATTTCAAAATGGCTCGTGAAGGTCGGCGTCTACCGGGCTATTGACATACTTGAGGTTAGTGCCTTTGTACTCTCCATTATTAGTGTGTTCTTTGTCCTTTTGGTTTATGATTTGATATCAAATTTGTTCATCCATGTGTGCTTGGTTAAGAATAAGCTTGCGGGGGGTTGGGACTTTGGGGCCAATAGTGATCTTATAGCGTGAAGTCACCTTAAGAACTGTACATCTGAAAGAATTTGGACTCATTGGTGATATTAGAGGTCAAATTTTGTAACAATCTAAGCTCACCGCTAGCAGATATTGAGGTTTCCACACCCTTATAAAGAATGTTTCGTCGATGTGGGATCTCACAATCCACCCATCCCCTAAAGAATGTTTCGTCGATGTGGGATCTCACAATCCACCCATCCCCTTTGGGATCAGCGTCGCCGCTGGCACTCGTTTCCCTTTCCAATTGATGTGAGATCTCACAATCCACCCCTCCCCCCTCAGGATCAGCGTCGTCGTTGGCACGCGTTCCCCTTTCTGATCGATGTGAGATCTCACAATCCACCTCCATTCGGGGCTCAGCATTCTCGCTGGCACACCACCTAGTGTCCAATCCCCTTCGGGGCTTAGCTTTATTGTTGGCACACTGCCCAGTGTCCAATCCCCTTCTTGACTTAGTTTCATTGCTGGCACACTGCCCAGTGTCCAATCCCCTACGGGGTTAGCTTCATTGTTGGCACACCGCCCAGTGTCCAATCCCCTTCAGGGCTTAGCTTCATTGCTGGTACACCGCCCAGTGTCCAATCTCCTTCGGGACTTAGCTTCATTGCTGGCACACCGCCCAGTGTCCAATCCCCTTCGGGGCTCAGCTTCATTGCTGGCACATCGCCCAGTGTCCACTCCCCTTCAGGGTTCAGCTTCATCGTTGGCACATCAGCCGGTATCCACCCCCTTTGGGGCTCAGTGTCCTCGCTAGCACACCGTCCAATGTTTAACTCTGATACCATTTATAACAACCCAAGCTCACCACCCGTAGATATTGTTCTCTTTAGGCTTTTCCCTCCGGGCTTCCCCTCAAGGTTTTATAATGCGTCTGCTAGGAAGAGGTTTCCACACTATTTTAAAGAATGCTTCGTTCTCCTCTCCAATCAATGTAGGATCTCACAAATTCTCTCGAACCCACCTACTACGGTCATTTGTAGAAATATCCTTCAAAACAACCATCAAATGTTAATAGGGCTGGACTATGGTTTTCTGTTGAACATTGAAATGAAAAAAAAACCCAATCGAGCAGCTCAATGGTTCCAATGTCCTTTTTCTTCAGATATCAAACTGGAACAGCAGATGATGGCCCCTTAGGCCGATTTGACTAGATCGAAAACCCAAAACATCCTTGATATCGTGAAGTAGTAACCCTCGCGCTTAAAAATACTGGAATACTTGTCCAACTTAGTGAAATACCGTCCCGCACCTAATTGACCTGATCCAACCATTGTACCGTTGACTGATGGCTTATCTTTCCAAGAGGGCATTTAGCTAACCATTTGTATTCGTTGTGCCTGCGAGTTGAGTTGAGTTGTGTGCTTATATCTGAAGCTTTTTAAGCTGGATTCGTGACAACCCCGTTAAGCCTTGTAAGTTGTGTTAGTTTCATCCCTACGTGAACCTTGTCATGGTACGAGGTTTCTTGTATATAGGACGGTCCGAGTTGTGTAGGAGTACTTCGCTTGTGTTAAACTAAAGCTCCCCCCCACCACATACACACCACATGTAGTATATGCTGCTTCAGTTTTTACAAACTAGATCTTACGTTGACGATCGGGACAAGTTATTTCCGATCCAGTAGGACACATTTAATGAAATATCGATATATTTTAAATGAAATACCGAACTTTCATTGAGAAAAAATGAAAGAATACATGAGCATACAATATAGAAGAGGGGGAGTCGAGTTACAAAAAACGAGCTCCAATCAAGTAGGATAAGATTTATCGATAGTTACAAAATAGTCTTGACACCGAACCCGAAAGAGAAACATAGAATTTAACAAGGGACCACACATGACTAAAAGATCTCTCCCGCCCTCTAAAGATTCTATTGTTTTCTCTCACTCCACAAACTCGACAAAATAGTACGAACCCGAGTCTGCCACAAAAACAACCCTTTCTCACGAAAAGGTGAAAAAAGATGCTCAAAGAACAACTCGCTACTACCTTGAGGTCTAACAAGGCTAAAGCCGAACTCCTAGAAGAAACAACTCTAAACAACACGAGAAAAGTTGCAATTCTAGAGGATATGATCAAGGTCCTCTTATTGTTATAACAGCTCAAGCCCACCGCTAGTAGATATTGTCTGCTTTAGCCCATTACATATCGCCGTTAGCCTCACAGTTTTATAACGCGTCTACTAGGGAGAGTTTTTCACATCTTTATAAAGAATGTTTCGTTCACCTCTCCAACCAATGTGGGATCTCACAATCCATCCCTCTTAGGGGCAAGTATCCTTGCTACTAGCACACTGCCTGGTGTCTAGCTCTGATACCATTTGTAACAGCCCAAGCCCACTGCTAATAGATATTGTCCGCTTTGGTCCGTTACATATCGTCGTCAGTCTCACATTTTTAAAACGCGTCTGCTAAGGAGAGATTTTCACACCCTCATAAGGAATGTTTTGTTCCCCTCTCCAACCAATATGGGATCTCATACCTGTATATATCAAAGTAACGAAACAATTTCTTTTCCAACGAGTCTTGTCTCTATCTTGGAAAGCCTTACGAAACAGCATCTCGTCCAACATTCAACCACAAGGCTAAAAGTTCTCTAGAAAACAAATTTGGAGTAATATAGTACCAAGATCTCCAGAACTGATGCAAATTGCTTCTAAACTGTGCAAATAACCTGTAACCACTGAGGAAAATGCTCAGTAAAGGTAATGGTGTTAATCCTCCCCCTTGTCAAGCAAAAAAATTTACTTTTTTTAAGATTTTAAGGATAACGGGGAGGAATTTGACAAAACTGAAGGAACAATCAACTGAGAAAAAAGTTGGAAGTAAAGACACTTGACCTGAGGATCACATTACGAGAATCACCAATTCCCGAACTAAGAGAGATGAATGCTGCCCACAGTTAAAATATAAGATCCTACATTGATTTGAGAGAGGAACGAGTGTCAGCGTCGGCCTCGAGTGGAGAGGGGAACGAAACATTTTTTATAAGGGTGTGGAAACCTCTCCCTAGCAGACGCATTTTAAAAACTTTGAGGGGAAACCCGAAAGAGAGCCTAAAAAGGACAATATCTGCGAGCGGTGGGCTTGGGCTTGGGCCGAAGGATGCCACAATCATAGTTGAGAGGGAAATGCCATGGCCATTACATCAAGAGAGCCGAATTCTTAAGCGATCCTTCCTCACTAATCTTCGAAACAATGTCGGGTGTCATTAAATGAGACCAATATTTGTTGTTTTTTTTCATATAGACCTTTCTACAGTCACTATTTTTCTTAAACAAAGTAAAAGTAAACCGTTGAACGCTGTAGCTCAACTGTCTAACAATGGTTGACGTTCACAAGTTTTGAATACAGGTATATTTTTCTAAACATAGATGTTTGACATGTGTCAAAAAGCATATGATGCATTTTTCAATATCGTTTAAATGTTCGTAACAAGCAGCTAGTGCATGTCTAGCAACTGTTGGAATGTCTGATTGTCCAATAGGATGTTTGTAAGTGATTGTACCACACTCACTCTCACCACTGGGTGAGTCAGCCAACTCGAATTCATGTCACCTTTGGTCGGACAACGTATACCCAAGTCTCTAGCCCTGCTTAAGAAGAAGGTTTTAGAAAACGGGGGCAGAGAGAGGTCTTAGAAAGTGAGTTCGAAAGCAAGATCGAAAGAAATGAAGAAAGCAATATTTAGGCTATAAGCGAAAAAGGCAACACAATGGCTTAGATAGCATATAACTCTGGGTAGGAATAGTTGACAACTAGTCGCATCCCCCTATAGTACATTCTGAGGCATTTCAAGTCTACCAAACATAGACATGATTCTGCCGAAACATCGTACACTTAGAAAATACAATAAGGAAACTATACATCATGAAAGCGGTAAAAGAAAGCAATAAAGTGATACAATACAAGTGTTTTGGCATGCAACGGGCATGCGGCCATGGGCAACACGCCATGGACAAGCATACACATGACCATAATGAATGTGTCAATACTTGATGTAGTATCCTTTATGTCATTTGATTACCTATGTGCATGCCACCAATATTGATTGCATTAGAACATATGATCTGATAATATCATTAGTATTATGAAATTCGGCCAATCTTCTGGGGAAGATCAAATAAGTTTTAGCACTAACAAGGAATATCTTTTATCACTTAGGTATCTGCAGGTATCATGTTCACAAAGTGTGTTGCTTCATGTTTAAACTACTTAGAGGCCGTGCCTTGGACAGAAGAGGAAGAAGAGAAACTAAGGAATCTGTTCTTAAAAGTCAAGTTCGACGATGCAACGAGTAGAGACGTCATGGCCAGATTACGCTCGCTCGACTCAGTAACTTCACAGCAATGTGTAGCCAGACAGCTTGTTTGGTCTATTTCCACGTGTACGAATTCCGTTGCAAGGAACGAACTGAAGTGTTTAGTCAAGGCCCTTCTGTGCAAAAGCTCAGTCTATGAGAAACATCATCTAGACCTTAGTAAAGAAGACCTTTATGCAGTTTTCCATACTTGTATAGCTTCTTTAGTCAGCCTCTTGAAGGGATCCTCGGACAGCGTCTCCCCCGAAAGATGCTTAAAGAATATAACCCCGAAGCCATTAATCGAACAAATCGCACTGGAGGTCGATAACATCAACTGGCTGCTTGAAATCTTACTTGATTGGCAAATGGCTGAAGAATTCGTCAACATATGGGCAGATCAGAAAGAACTGATTAGGATGCACGAGAACACTTCACCGATGGTTCGGTACGAGCTCAGTCGAGTTTCAGCTTACTTATTCATTGCAATGGGGACGAGAAAACTGAATTGTCGTTCAGAATCACGGTCGGGACTGCTACAGGCATGGTTTGGTCCAATGCTACTAGACTTCAGCTGGTTACAGCGCTGCAAAAAGGGACTGGATATGAAACTACTGGAGGAAGCCATGGGTCAGGTATTGCTTACTCTACCTATGAAGCAACAACATTTGCTATTCATGGACTGGTGTCGGTTCTTCTCGAAGCGTGGTACCGAGTGTCCTAATCTTAGCAAGTCGTTCCAAATATGGTGGCGTCGTTCGTTCCTTAGAGGATCGGAGACCTACTCCATTGAATCTAGGTAAGCTGTCCCTGCACCACAAGTGAAGCAGTTGTGTGTACACTTGAAAGTTAACAATAGGATGCTTTTAGAGCAACAGACAAGTTCATAATTTATTAGAGATTGTATTTGTGAAAAATTATGTTCTTAAGAGAAGGGCTAATGAGATTGTTTATGTAAATTTTCATAATAGAGTTGGATCTGTCCCAGCTGAATGGGTCTCAAAACATAAACTCTGTTACTCCAAACAACAGATCAACCAACCAAAAAACGCTCTTTAAAAACAACAAAAACTCGTGAGGAACACTCTAAATGTAATAATTAAAGTTTATCACTAGCAAATATTGTCTGTTTTGGCCTCTTATGTATCACCATTAGCCTCACACATTTAAAACGTTCTGTCGTCCGTTTTGACCCGCTATGAGAAATGTTTCGTTCCTCCAACTGACATGGGATCTCCTATTAAAAATAACATATATCTTAAATCTCCCTCTACGGGTAGTTCGTAGTTCTATGCTATTTTAAATCTCCCTGCCCCCGCTTTCTAAAACTGGCTAGAGACTTAAGTATACACGCGATCTACTGGCTAGAGACTTAAGTATACACGCGATCTTGAATTGCTTGACCCACTCTGTGTCGGAAATGAATTGTCGCTCAATTTTGAAAGACAAGAACAAGTTTTCGAAAACATTTCCAATCCCCATTGAATGGGAGAGACAACAACCTTAACCTTAAATCTTAACCTTATCGGATCACTGTTAATACATTTGACCTTTTCTTTAATTACAAAATCTTACCATTTTTAAGACATTGGAAATTCTACAAACCTTTTGTTTTGTTTTGTTTATTTATTTATTTAATAATAATAATAATAATAATAATAATGAAAAGATGGAAAAGGGAATTTGGAAGATTTTTTTTTCCATTACTTGAAAGAATTTTTATTGGACAATTTTCATTTTTCAATATTATTTATATTAAAAAAACCCTAAAAAAAATTCTACTATAATATAATTTTTAAAAATTTAAATTTCAACTGTACATCATAGCCTTTCACACTAAAAATATATATATTTATGAAAATTCTGTAAGGACCGACAAGTCGTGAACATCTCTAATTTAAATCTCTTGAGTATATGCATTAATATCTTTTAGAAAATATCATATTTTATATATTTAAAATATTATTAAATTTTTTAAAAAATAGATAACTTTCTATGACTCCCATACAACATTCCTTCCTTTTTATCTTTCAATCCAGTGGGTCCCACATGCTTTGAGTTTTTAATCAATAAAATCATTATATAATAAAATCTTCATAATTGTTTTTTTTTTTTTTAAAAAAACCACTACGATTGTATATTAATTTATATTTTTGCATTATACATCAAATTATTTTTAGAAATTTTTTTAAAACTATATCTAAATTATAAAAAAAAAAAAAAAAAAAAAAAAAAAAAAAAAAAAAAAAAAAAAAAAAAAANAGTTTCTAAAAGATAGTTTTTTATTTTCACAAATTTTTCTAAAAGTCAAAATCATTTTCAAAAAATAAAACACAAAATATTAACTCGAAGAATTGTTGTAAAAATATTTTGGTCTAATTAATTTATTATCGTTATATATATATATATATATATATATATATATCCATCTTTTTCAATTTCATATTGTTCGAGGTAAACCCTGTAAAGTATGATTAAAATACAGCTTTACTAACTAATTTTTTCCGAGATGATAATAAAACTTTTAAAATGATAAATTGAATTAAAGTAGAAATTAAAATTTAATGTTATACGTACGATATACGCATGTATGTATGGCATGTATGTAAACGAAATGGCCCATCATTGACTAGGTTTCTATTTCAAGTCTCTTAACTCAACCCAAACAAGACTTTCAAAGTTTTATTTAATTCATTTATTTACCTTTGAAATAATAATATATTTAAAAAAAAAAGAAATGCCACGTGTAAGACTAGGTCTAGGAATAGGGTCAGACCGAGTCCCCAATCAGGTCTCCTCTGTAATTTTGACTCGTTCAAACGCGGCTGCTTCCACAACCCAACAAATTTTTTATTATTATATTAATTTCCACCACACCTTTTTTTTTTTTTTTTTTTTTTTTTAATATTTATTTTATTATTCTTATTTTAAAAAATATTTTTTTAAAAAGTGGGACGTGTACCAGATCAAATCAATCTACTTTTGGGACTCATTTCCGCATGATATTTTCTTTTTTTAATTCTTTTTTTTTTTAATTATTTTATTATAAAAAAAAAAAACAACTTGCTTTGTTTTTAAGCATATTTTTAGCAGCTGTGTTTAATTAATTAAATTATATTTTTAGTTAAAAAGAATAAATAAAAGCTTAATTTGTACTATTAGCCTTTTTTTTAAATAATCATTTTTAAGATCAATCACGAATAACTAAGTAGATTGGATTTTTATTTGACCCAAACAATTTAATATAAATTATTTTAAATCAATTTTAATTATTAAACTTTTTTAAAAAGATTGTTAAATGATTTCACTGTAATTTCCATGAGCTAATTATGTGGAATTGGCCACTAATTAATTTTATTTAATTTGCATGATATTTTGCTTCAATTTTAAGCTGAAATTCACCCCCACATTAACGCATTTGATTATGGAAAATTTTATTCTTGTTTTTTATTTTCTATAAAAAAAAAAAAAGAAAAAAATTGATTAATATAAATATTATAATCCGTTCTCGTGATTTAGGAGAGTTGACATTTAATTCCATGGCTGAATAATATAATGATTAAGCTTCAGATATTAATTATGACATGGAGGAATATATGAATAAACTAAGACCACAGCAATTCTGTAGTTAAGATGTTTTATTTAGAGCAATTTTATGTTGAGTGACGTCTTAGAAATTTGAATGAGGACATAATATGCTGGAAGGACTAGTGTTGGTTTGCGGAACTTAAAAAGTAAAAAATAGGTAACGTGACCATGTCGTAGATGTGATGTCCCACATTTGTTGGGGAGGAGAACAAATCACCCTTTATAAGGGTGTGGAAACCTTCCCCTAGCAGACGTGTTTTAAAGCCTTGAGGGGAAGCCCGGAAGGGAAAGTCTAAAGAGGACAATATCTGCTAACGGTGGATTTGGGTCGTTACAGTAGATGATGCATGAGAATGTCGGGATTATTAGGTGCTAGTTTTTATTGTGGACGGATAAAGCGGGAGGGTCATGGGAATTGAAGGAGACATGGATATGGATGTAAAAGTATGGTGTCCAAATTTGGTACATGAGTTTTGGTGGTCCACCTTAACAATTATTAAGATGCTAAAAAGATAGGTGGGGAAGTGTTCGTGAAAATGACTTTTAGCTACTAATCATTTCGTATTTTAGATAGATATACAGGTGGGTGGATTGTGAGGTCCTACGTCGTTTTGGAGAAGGGAACGAAACATTTCTCATAAGGGTATGAAAACCTCTCCCTAATAGACATGTGTGATACGTAACGGGCCAAAACAGACAATATTTGTTAGCGGTGGGCTTGAGTTGTGACAAATGCATATATCTCCCTGTATAATTGTATGATCTTCCACCCAAAAGGAATCTACCAATAAAGACAACTTTCCTCACTTATCTACTCATGATTTCTTCTTTTTTAACCCACTGTGAGATTTTGTTTGTAACAGTCCAAATCTGTCACTAGCGGATATTGTCTGCTTTGACCAATTACGTATTGCTATCAGTCTCACAAGCACGTCTATTAAGGAGAGCTTTCCACACCCTAATAAGGAATGTTTCGTTCTCTTCTCCAACCGATGTAAGATCTCACATTGTTTCATATTAGAATTTGAAATCCGTATTTGACACCTTATAACCTTGATATTCCTCTACATCCCTACGACATGATTCCGTCACCTACTTGTTTGAAACTGCTTCTAAAAATGAATCATTCACATACTTCTTAAGAAAATTTTATAAACACGTTCAATTTTGAAAGTTTTATAATTGAGTTACCGAAAAAAGTACACCTTATTAGATTATATTATCATAATCACTCTCATTCCTGTATTATCTCAGTTCATTCATATACTTCTCATTTACACGGATATAAATTATTTAAAATTTAATTTTAATTTAATTAGGAAGGGATTCCAAATATTTATTGACGTGGGGTTTCCGTACAATGACGACGTAATTTAGGCTTCGCGTCAATTTCCGGTTGGCTCCCAATAAATATTTTAAAAATTATTATTATAATAAAGAAAATGAAAAAGACTTTGGGACAGAGTCTCTTCTCCCAAGTCCAACGCTGTTCCTTCAAGTCAACCCTGTTAGGGTTTGTTCCATTCTCCTCATTCCCCCCCCCCCCCCCCCNAAAAAAAAAAAAAAAAAAAAAAAAAAAAAAAAAAAAAAAAAAAAAAAAAAAAAATCAACGTAGCGGTGAAAGAACGATATCCAAATATGTCGACGAATATACATTTTTTAAATAAATAATAAAGCTCGTAAATATTTTATATAAAAAAAATTAAAAATCCAAGAATTTATTAGACACATATCGAGAATTAAGAGACCTAGATAGACACCACTATAAAAATTTATCGACATATTAAATATTTTTTAAAATGTTTATCCCACAAATTTTGTTAGTTGACTTATTCTATCTAAGTCAACCAAAAATAATATCAAACCTTCCGTGTTACTCCAAAGAAAGAGTACAAATTTTTCTTTATATTATATTAACAAATATTAATACGAGTAAAAGATGGGATATGCACGTAGCATCGATCTTATCTTAGATAAAAATTTATATAAAATATTTTTTTAAACCCGTTTCAGTTTTGTTTTTTCATTTAGTTCTTATTTTGGCTAAATCTCACAAAATTCACTCGTTTTCTTCTAAGGTTCACTCTAAACATATCAAATTACCAATTTGAACATATCTCGGTTGAGTTTTACTAAAATATAATTATTAAATTAAATATTCAATTTAAAATTAAGTCAAAATTTTAATAATTTCTAATCCATTAATTTAGTTAATAAATTTTCGTAATTTTTTCTTTTGCTTTTAAGACAATTATAATATATTATAGTTTTTATAATTAAACTAAAATTATAAAAGTAATAACAATGGGTTTTATTTATTGAAACGTACAATAAAAGTTAGTTTACTTTCATTAAGAAAAGGGAAAAAAAAAAAAAAAGAAGGAAAAAAAGGCGTTGGCACGTGTGAAAGAAAGAGAAAAAAGCAGAGAGCAGAAGGAAGGGGAGGAAGAAGATGAAGAAGAAGGTTCTGAGGCAAGTGGTGGTACACAGAAATCAATTCTAACAAAGCTTCGTCTTTTACTCATCACAACAAACAAATAAACTTTCCCACACGCGCTCTCTCTCTCTCTCTCTCTCTCTCTCTCCTTCTTTCTCTCTCTAAACATGCTTCACCTTCTCTCCTCCATTTCCCATGAATTTGCCACGTCATTTCCCCCACTTTATCCAACCACCGCCTGCCGGCCCCCCTCTCCATTTCACTCCAATTCTCTCTCTCTCTCCTCAGCTTCAATTTCCTCACCTTCCTTATTCCATTTTTCTTCCTCTCTTTGTTCATGTCATTCACTCCCTTCCTCGAACCCCACTTCGATTTGATTCAATTCAATTCGATTTGTTTCACAGCCCCTTTTGATCCATATTTTCTTCTCTCTCTCTGATTTCATCTGGGGTTTGCTTATTTCTCTTCCTTCTACCATGCCTGCTTGGTGGGCAAGAAAATTCAGTAAAAACAAAGAGCATCACAATCCCCCCACTAATTTTCTCAACTTCTCTAAATCTTCTACTTCTTCCCCTAAATCTGAGCCTAAGAAGGGGGCAGACACCCCCAGGAGCTTCGATGACCTCTCTTCTCTGATTTTCTCTCGTAATTCCCCCAGGCCTTCCAGGGATCTGGCCTCTTCTGGGGTTGCTGATGGCGGCGGCGGCTCTTCTGGGTTCTCTGGTTTTGACTCCGATAGTGGGGATAAGAGTCACCCTCTTCCGAGACCTGCTACTCCCCCCGCTTTTGGGATTGATCATGGAGTCGGGATTGGATCTGGGTCTGTTTCGGTTTCCAGTGTTAGCTCTTCTGGGTCTTCGGATGATCATCCATCGAATCAAGAACAGCTTCAGTTTGGAGCTTACAGGTGGGTGGGTTTCTAATTTTGGAGGCTTTTCTTGTTTGTGTAGTGATTTCTTGTTCTGAGTTTGTGGATGATTCTAGGTTTTTGGCTGGAGATGACTTATCGTTTAGATCCTGTTGTGAACTTGTAGGACTTAAGTCCTCTGTTTAACAGAAGATTCCCCTGTTTCTGTATAATAGAGGATTTTATTGATTGATCTTATTGCGTAGTGTTTCTGTAATAGAGGATTTTATTGATTGATACTTCCATTTTCAAATCTACTCGTGACTGCTTCATAAGGTTTCACTCAACTGGAACGAAAAGAATTTAGAGTTTGTTTTTACAGGACACTCATAGTTCCATCGGTGAGATATTTAGAAGTAATGGCTACTCAAAAGATGAAGATCTGTAATGCTTTTAGTAATTTTAGTCCATATGTTTCGAATTTTACTTAAGAGGATTTGCTGATACCAGAATAGAGGCAAGGCCAAGAAGTCCCGGTCCAGGATCGAGAGGACCCACGAGTCCCACATCGCCTCTAAACTCACGGTTCTGTGGCATGAGTCTTGAGTCTCCGACCGGCAAGCTAGATGATGGGAAGAGTCGATGTCATAAGCTGCCGCTTCCTCCAAGCTCTCCCACCAGCCCTTCTTCGTTGACCAGCACGAAAGCTGTCAATATCGGTGATAACGACCCGGCTACCCAATCGAAGTGGAAGAGAGGAAGGCTTCTAGGAAGGGGAACATTTGGGCATGTTTACCTTGGATTTAACAGGTAATGGTGGTTTTGATTAAGATACTTTCGTGTTCACATTGTAACAAGATGGATTGGAACTATATTTTCAAATTTGGGATTAGTGTGTCGACCAAGATACGATTCATAAACGATGTTGTACACTCTCGGTTCGTATCTTGCTTAGTCGATCAAACGAACTAGTTTGTAGTTAACCTCCCTGTTAGCATCTCATAGGAGCACTTAGTTGATCAAACGAACTATTTTGTTAGTACTTCTCTAATCCTTCTTCTTGGATTCATTGCAGTGTAAGTGGCCAAATGTGTGCAATTAAGGAGGTCAAGGTTATTAGCGATGACTCGACATCGAAGGAATGTCTCAAGCAATTGAATCAGGTCGTTCTTATTCTCCAGTTTGAGTACTTTGGTGTATATTTGTTTGCTATATCCGCTTTTAAGCTATACGTTTTACTATCTTGATACTTGGTTGTAATTCTAACCCATCACTCCGTCTAAACAGGAGATAACCGTGCTCAGTCAGCTGTCGCATCCGAACATCGTCCGGTACTATGGTAGTGAAATGGTAAGCACTTTCATACTCTGTTGAAGGCTACTTTCTAATAATAATGAACACAAGTTTCAAAACTTCTGAACCAATCTTACGTAATAAATTTGCTCTATCAGGGTGACGAATCGCTCTCCGTCTATTTAGAATACATCTCCGGTGGCTCAATCCACAAATTACTACAAGAATATGGCGCCTTCAAAGAACCTGTTATAAGAAATTATACCCGAAAGATTCTTTCTGGGCTTGCGTATCTGCACGGGAGAAATACAGTGCATAGGTATTTTGGCTGTAAATACTGCTCTGGAATCGTATGTTCATACGTGTGGGTCCTTATCTACTTCTCATGGCAGGGACATCAAAGGGGCTAATATCTTAGTGGATCCAAATGGTGAGGTCAAGTTGGTCGACTTCGGCATGGCAAAACATGTATGTGAATTAACTCGTCTTCTCAAATGTTACTATTTTTTCCTTGTCCTCGACCGAGCCACAGTTCTAAATAAGTAACTTCAAATGCTTTGGCTAATGGAACTGACTGCTAAATTTACTTTTGGGTTAGAAGTTCTGATATCAAAATATTTTGACAATTTGATTGATTTAGAATTTATGTTTTCTTTTTTGTTTGAATCAGATGACGAATTGTACTTCGATGCTTTCGTTCAAAGGCAGTCCTTATTGGATGGCCCCTGAGGTACTTTTTATCACGTTGTTCGATTCCCCCTGCTTTAAATAACAGACCGAAAAGCGAGTACTACAAAAAGAATTAACGAAAAGGAAAAATGTGAGATCCTACCTCGGTTGGAGAGGAGAACGAAACATTCCTTATAAGGGTGTGGAAACCTCGAAAGGGAAAGCCCAAAGAGGACAGTATCTGCTAGTGATGGGTTTGGGCTGTTACAAATGGTATTAGAGTCAGACACCGGGCGGTGTGCCAACGAGAACGCTAGCCCCCAAGAGGGTGGATTGTGAGATCCCACATCATTGGGGAGGAGAACGAAGCATTCCTTATGAGAGTGTGGAGACCTCTCCCTAGTAGATGCGTTTTAAAAACCTTGAGGGGAAGCCCGAAAGGGAAAGCCCAAGGAGAACAATATCTAGTAACGGTGAGCTTGGACTGTTACAAATGGTATTAGAGTCAGACACTGGACGGTGTGCCAGCGAGGACGCCGTGCCCCCAAAGGGGGTGGATTGTAAGATCCCACATCGTTGGAGAGGAGAACGAAGCATTCCTTACAAGGGTGTGGAAACCTTTTCCTAGTAGACGCGTTTTAAAAACCTTGAGGGGAAGCCCAAAGAGGACATTATCTGCATGCGGTGGGTTTGAGCTGTTACAAATAATCACATTCTTCTGTATTATATCGAACCTTTTCTTTTACTTGTACACCTACACTATGTCCGTCTTAACAGTTTCTCATTTCTTGTTTCTCGTCGTGGAATCTCAGGTTGTGATGCATACAAATGGTTATAGTCTTGCTGTAGATATTTGGAGTTTAGGGTGTACGGTTCTCGAAATGGCAACGTCTAAGCCACCTTGGAGCAAATACGAAGGGGTACGCATCTTCCTCGAACATTTCTCTCCGAGTTTTTGTTTACTCTTGATGTTAAATTCTCTGGGTCCATATTTATCTTATATTTTGGAACTAACAGGTGGCTGCCATATTCAAAATTGGAAATAGCAAAGATATGCCTGAAATCCCAGACCATCTCTCCTATGATGCTAAAAACTTTGTGCAGCTATGTTTACAACGCGATCCATCGGCACGTCCTTCCGCTGCAGAACTGCTGGATCACCCTTTTGTTCAAGATGCAGTAACACCAAGAGCATCTGATGTCAACTTTTCCGTGGATGCATTTCCCTTTAGCTTCGACGGATTCCAGACTCCGGTAGGTTGCTCGTGTTATTTGAATCGCTTGAATTGAGAGACCTCTTGGATCGTTCTGCTTAATCTGTTTAAAGTTGATTATAGAGTTGAAATCTTTGCATCTATGTATGCAGCCATTGTTAGATCAGCATCCAAACAGAAAAAGTATAAGCATATGTGATGGAGACTACGTGACAAACCCGACAACCTCGTCGAGAGCTTTGAGGAGTCCTCCTAGGTACTCAACATCCTGTCCTTTACAATCTCCTCTTTGTCTTAGACCATGTCTCAGAGATTGATGCATCATATGCTTTATGTGCAGGGGAAATGCACGAATGATCACGTCCTTGCCTGTCTCTCCGTCTTCGAGTCCGTTACGGTCGTATGGCCCGCTACACCAGAGCTGTTATCGTTCACCACCTCACACATCTTACATGGGGTTGGGTCAAAGCTGTTACAATTTAAACGAATACGCATATAACACGAGACCAAACACATTGTTCACTCTCGACCCATCACGAGATTCATCGCTATTGAAAGTGCAGACTCATGGTGGATCACCAAGAAGACCTCTTTGACTATAAACGTTTAAAGAAAAAGAAGAAGAAAAAGACATCTTCCTCTTATCCTCAGGTGTAAATTTATCCATTGTGTATCAGAGAGATTTGAGTTATTGATGAATGGACGATGGTGGGAATGGGATAAAGCTTTCTTAAGCAATGGGGATATGATGTATTTTCTTGGAGAAATCTTGTGAGTTATAACAATATTTTTTTGGTTCTTGTAAAGGAAAGGTGGTCTGTACATGTAATAATAAGTTTTTGTTTATTACTACACCGTGACACCGACACCGACACCGAGTGTAGTGCACTGCAGTTTAATCTCTCTGTTTTTTTAGCTTGACTTGCTAAAAACGTCATTGATAGCCACAAAACGAATCCATAAAACTTTATCAACTCGCTCAATTTGACCCTTCGAACATAAAAACATAGTTAACAATCTAAATCAAGTCGTTAATTTCGACTAAATGATGCTCCAACATTTTGTAATACCATTTTAAGTTCGAAATTTGCCCCAAAACGTTTTTCTTTCTAGAATTTTGAATGAACTTAAACATCTCTTCGAGAATCAAATTGATGATTGGATTTCGATACAACTCACTATATACATTTGTTCAACAATGATAGGAACGTAGATCGAATTATCTATCAGTAAAATTGGTATTTTTTGTATTGAGTTATGCTCAAATTGACTATTAAATATATTTTTAGTTACCTTCGGGAACATTAACATTAACAAAGGCTAAAGCAATAGATTTGTAGGGTTTCTACTTTCTCATTTGGCTTCTTTTGGTCTGAAAGAGAAGAAAGGAAGCAATGGAATTGGACTTAATAAAATTTCACACTTCTTAAAAGTTGAAAATTAGATACAAAGACTTCAATAAATTGTTCTGTTCTCTTCACCATTTCCAGAAGACATTGGAACCACACTTGTACTTGTCCTTCCCCTCACACTCCAATTCCAAATCATCAGAGATAAATGGGACTTTCTGCATTCATCAAAAGCAGGACAGAGAAGTAACTTAGTGCTTAACATAAACACATTTACTTGTACTCAAAATTTCACAGCCAACGGTGATTATAACTAAGCAATGAATGTTCATACCTTTTGTTTTGCAAGATCTTGGCACCCTGTGAAGTTCTCTGGGAACTTGCATGATCCAAACTGAACAGTGTATGCCCTTGCAAAGTTTGCTCCACTTGTTGCTAATCTTTTCTTGTCATTCAGTTCCTGTTGCAATAACAGAGTTAAGAACATGATCGGTTAACCATTCAATTGACTAAATTCTGTTTCATTCACTTTTGAAAGGTTCTCAATAGTCTTGAACTCTGAAGAAGCATGAATATTTTAGTTTGACTAGCATGTATGTGAGATCTCACGTTGATTGGAGAGGAGAACGAAACATTCTTTATAAGGGTGTGGAAACCTCTCACCAACAGACACGTTTTGAAAACTTAGAGGGGAAGCGCGAAAGGGAAAGAAGAAAGAGGACAATATTTGTTAGCAGTGGGTTTGAGTTGTTACAAATAGTCTCAGAGTCAGACACCGGACGATGTGCTAGTAAGGAGACTAAACCCCCAATGGGGGTGGACACGAGACGGTGTGTCAATAAGAGATGCTAGGTCCCAAAGGGAGTGGATTGGGGGATCCCACATCGATTGGAGAAGGGAACGAGTGTCAGCAAGGACGTTGGGCCTCGAAGGGAGGTAGACTGTGAGATCTCACATCAGTTGGGGAGGAGACCGATGCATTCTTTATAAGGGTGTAGAAACCTCTTCCTATTAGACACGTTTTAAAAATTTTGAGGGAAAACTCGAAAAGAAAAACCCAAAAAGAACAATATCTACTAGCGATGGGCTTGGAATATTACGTGTACCATGGAAGTTTAGCAACAACAAGGACCAAACACACTTTTGAGCTAAGTCAAGGAATGAAGAACAAGACTCATTAATATGCCAAGTCAAAGAATCCAAACAGAGCATTTGAAAGTATATTAACTGGAATAGAGGTCATAGACCGAAACAGGATCTAAAACTAAATGATAAAAGCAATTTGAATGTTCATGAATAATCTGGATAGCAAAGAGTAGCTTACCTTGTTAGCTTTACTCTTCTCAAGGTACTCTTCAATGACTCCAGCATTAGCCGAAGAGTTGGAGGAAGCAGCAGCCGCAGCAAAGAGGGAAGCTCCAAGGAAAAGAAGCGCAGTTCTCCTTCCTTCATTCTTAGCTTCAGGAACCCTAGCCTGTTGAGCCCTAATCGCAGGCAACTTGTAACCAGAAACCCCAGGCGACGCAACAGAAGTCACGGCGCTGAGTTTCGAGTTAAGCTCGGCGGATCCAGCACCTGAAATGGCGTAGTTGCAGGCCAAGACGCTGGAATTCATGGTCGCCATTACTCTCTGTAACTTTTGTACAAAATCCGAGTCCTAAGGCTCGAAGGAGGAGGATTAATGGTGGATAGTTGCTAATGGGGAAATGGGATTATGAGGGAATCTGATAAATGAACGACGTCTGAGATGGAATTGGATAAGGAATTGTGGTGACAGTGTGGATAAGGTGAGATTTCCTCACTCCCAATTGGCAATCCATGGCTGTGATTAGGGTTTTTTGGACATGAAAATGTGTGTGGCGAGCTTCAGTTTTGGACCCACTTTGAAATCTAAACGTGATGGGGAACGTTCAAGCAAATTGAATTTTAGTTAAATCGGTTAAACTAGAATGGCTCTAAAACTTCCAAAATTATACTAAAAAAACTAATAATTTTCTTGAACTTTTAAGCCTAAGATTAAGATTAAAATGTTCAATTAAGTGCAGAAAAAATTATCATATATATTGGCACAACTTTCATCATTCAATGCCATTTTGCTGGAGCTAGTTATTGAATCAGAGAATCAACTTACACGGCTAGAAACATTTTGACTTTATTTTCGGATTGAATGCAAGTAGTACAGATATCTAATTAGTACATGATCTGTGTTCCCTTCAATACATGATGGCAACAAACTAGGCAATTTGCCATTGTAAAATCGTACAGTTTCTGGAGTGGTTACTTATAACAATACCCCAAACCCATCGCTAGCAGATATTGTCCGTTTTGGTCCGTTACGTGTCAACGAGGACGCTGGCCCCCAAGGGAGTGAATTGTGGATCCTACATTGGCTGGAGGGAGGAACAAAACATTTTTTATAAGGGTGTAGAAACCTCTCCCTTGAGGAGAAGCCTCAAAGGGAAGCCCAAAGAAAGTCATATCTGCTAGCGGTGGGGTGGGCTGGGTTGGGCTGTTACACTTCCCAACATCAATTCTACTCATACTCTAGCTACCTAAAATGAACAAGTACTTGAACTGATCTTATTTGACAGTTTCTATATACACATTCCTGCAGAATTCTGAAGCATCAACTCGTAAAATATAAGTGTATATAAAGGATCTGAAAAAGATGAAACATAAATTATGTAAACGTAGTGCAGAATGCCAAAGAGGTGTAAGAAGTCTAACCTCAACGACAAGACTCGAGCGGTGCCTCCATGTGGGCGGATCTACACGCCATAACAAATGCAACGTCCAGTTAATCTTGGGTGTGTTTGTAAAATGATCATACTTCAATCTTAAGTTACTCAACAAGCCACCAAATCTTATATAACAATCATATAAATTGAGATCAAAGTATTGAAAAGAGCCCAATGGAAATAAAATAGCAAACAAGCTGGGCAAGCTATCTTGGTCTGGACAATCTTTTCCTTTTCCGGTTCCTTGGCATGGCCTTTCTGACAGTATTGGGCACCGATGGAACAGCCATGATAGATGATGGCTTCCTAAAACTGGTTCTTCCCTTCCCAGAACCCCATTTCAAGGGCAGCTTATTTACCGCAGAGCTTATATCAATTGAAGAACTCAATTCAACTAGCTTCTGAATTTCATCCAGAATCTGATGGGTCCAAGCCATTGACACACCAAGGCAACAGAATCATCAATTGGTATTTTCTACATATACATCAATATCTTCTCAAATGATTGAAAAGACAAGGAAGGTTTGTAACTTGGACAATGATCACGTGTTTGCAAAGATTTCGTTGCATTGACCAAGAACAAGCACAAAATGAGAATTCTGACCCTGGATTCCACACTACATGTGAAACACTGCTGTCCTTTTGGCTCAAAACTTCGGCAAAAAGGTGATTCTCGTCATCCATGGTAACTGAAGAATCCGGAATTTGCAAAGCACGGTGCCAAGGAGTAGAAGAAATATACTCATCCTCGACATTTTGAAACGAGTCACTTTCATCAGCATAGGAATGCAACTCCGTGGTCATGGTGTTCAACATTGCCAAACTTGGTCCAAGTCAAATCAGCAGAATAGAACTCTTCCTCAGGTGGATCTTGTACCTGAAGATCAAGTATCGATTCAACAATAGCCATCAAAATGAAGCTACAAAGTCCAATTTCTAGCTATCTGCAAAATACAGGCATGGTAGAATGTGACTCAATAATTGTATAATCACAACTCACAAGCAGTCACAAAAATTAAGAGAGAGATAATTCACGAATATACACACTACATTTTCTTGTCAAAGAGTGAAGAACAATATGTATTTCTTCCAGGATTCAATATAGACCAAAAAAATGTCCAGAACACCATACCCATTATGGGAAGAATAAGTGAAAGGATTAGTTTGAATAGAAGAACTATCATTATCTACGAAAGGCATCATTTGGGTATCATCTAACTATAATTTGAGTTCTTAGATATCACAGTTTCGTATTACATATACTCTTCACCAATTTACAAGGCTTTGGGCTGTCAATTCTATTAAGATGTTGAATGATTTAAGAACTAATGGAGTATGCTTTCTTCTTTCCGCTTAAACATTATTCTTATTTTTTCCTTCTCCTTTCAACCAAAGGCGTCATGAAACATTTAGATGAAATTTAACACTATCACTCCTAAAAGAAATCAATCACTTCATAAGATGTTTTTACAAGAAAAGCAATCCGTCGGTATAATTAATCACACAGACTTTTAAGTTTGAATCAAATGCCAATATCCCATACTAAGAATTCCCAGACATGAGCAATAGAAAACAAACCCTAAATCATAAGGGAGAAGCAAGAAAATCAGAAAAATACCAAAATTTGGGAGCAATTATCTTATGCAGGTTCTTACATAGCATCAGACAAAACGAAATTCGGTTAGAAACTTGAATTTTAAATGCAACTAACCTCGTAAATAAATTTGGCTGTCTTGTTGCTCATCTGACAGTTCTTGATTTGAAGCGGGCGGTCACGGTGAAGCAAGAAAAGAGTTCGAAGGAAGAAGATGTTCGTAAGAAACCAAGCAATTTCTTGAACAATTTAGAACAAAAAATTTTTCCATAAATCTTTATAAATGTTGCTGTTCATCTTCGTCATTAGCCTGGACCGAGAACAACAAAAATACAGGTTAAAAGCCTCTGTCTAAGCCCTAAGCCCAATTGGCTTATCATTGGGTTGGCCCACTAAATGGATCTGAAGCAAGCCCAAAACAAGTTGGCCCAATGAGTCGTTTCTATTACGAAACAATACACTTTCTAATTTAACGATTTTAGTTGAGAATAATAAATAAAATTATAAATGGTCACGTTTTGGAGGGTAACAATATAGTCTATGGATCATGGACTAGCAGATATTGTTCTCTTCGGATTTTTTTTTTCAAATTTTTTTAAAACGCGTCTGTTGGGAAAGGTTGTCATATTCTTGTAAGAGAGGCGTGGTTCTCCTCCCAACCGATGTGGGATCTCACAATCCACCTCCTTTGGGATCTAGCGTCTTCGCTGACACTCGTTCCCTCTCCAATCGATATGGGATCTCACAATTCACCCATCTTCGAAGCCTAGTGTCCTCGATAGCACAAAGCCCAAAGAACAATATCTGCTAGCAGTGGGCTTGAGCGGTTAAGGATTGAGTTACAAACCAAATTTAGAATTACAAACAAGATAATTATCCTATGATACTTTTGATATCAATTTTTAAGAGAATCAATACCATATTTAATAAAGAATAATCATCTTCAAATTGTTTAGATAAGAGAGAATTAAAAGTCAAATCAGCGACATAATTCGAATATCATCAAGTTTGATTTTGTTATTGACTAAAGTAAAATGATATAAGATACGAACATCGAAGTGTTGAACAACATAATTCACGTGTTTTTTCTCTCTCTTAATGAGTATGATAATTAAAGCACACCTTTCTTGAAGGATATCTACGGATCACATTCTTTATGTAGATAGGAACGTTTTTCTTTATCTACGATTATATCCACCAACCATAGAGGGAAACACCTTCCTCTCTATAAGTATCAAACTCTTGTTAGGAAGTGAGCAAACAATTTCAAAGCTTGTCGACTATCGGTTCTAAGTGACAATGAGTTCCTCTCTTGGAGGTCAGGTGCCGGTTGATCCAAAAGACCCACATGTGCGAGATATTGGAGAATGGGCAGTGAACGAACACAACAAGACTGGGGATTCACTAAAGTTTCTTGAAGTGGTAAGTGGGTCGAAGCAAGTAGTGTCTGGAGTGTTGTACAAGCTTGTGTTGTTGGTTGATGTTGGTGCAAATCATCATCGAAAATGTGAGGCTAAGGTGTGGGAGCAACCATGGTTGGAGCCTCCTCGGAAGCTCGAGTCTTTCCACGTTCTTCCTCCGGAGTGAGATGTCTATGTTACGATCTCCTTCGTGTATCAAAATCCATATCTATAATGGAACAATAAAATAAAACCTCTTATCAATCCTTATTTATATATTTTTGTTTTTCTTATCCTCGCATTCTATTTCAATCTCAATTCGGGGGAAAACGTCCATTAAATTTTCATTTATTTTAATCTAATTCAATCTAAATAAGTTCATAATTCAAAACTGGAATGACATTGGTCTAATGAAGTGGATTAGGTTTTTTTCGAGTCGTCGTGTTTATTGAACATTAGTAATACAAATACAAATCCCACGAATATGAAAGTACAAATAAACATATTCGCCTGTTTCTGATTAAGTTCACTGCAAAAACTTTGCCAACTTTACGCACAATTAGTCTTCATGATCCGTAAACGGCGTGAGTATTGCTCCGTCCATCTTTAGAATTAAAAAACTTCTTAATTGATAGTTCTAATGATTTAGTTTCTTCTCCAACGAGCAACAGGTTTAGGACTTCAAGAATCGTGGAATTTAAATCTAAAATTTTCGTATAAAAATTCTTTATTATTAATTCCCGACCAAAACTATTAAAACTTATTTTTTATTTTTTTATATTTTACTTCAAAAACACCTTTAAGGTTTTTAAAAAAATGTAAAAATATATTGACCATGGGTACTACATTTCAAAACTAAACTTTTTAAAGTAACATTTAAAGGTTTGTAGATAATTTAGGAAATTTTCATCCATATATTGAAGTATGAATTTTTTTTTTAACTTTTTCTTTACCGAGGTAAAAGATATCAATGCTACGTTTAAAAGTTGGTGAGTATTTATTTAAACATATTATAAAGGCAAAAATAAGGGTATTAATTGCCCAACATTAAAAAGGAAGAAAACAAAATAAAATAAAATTAAATAGAAGTTGCCTCATTTTTATGTTAATCGAATGGTTTAGTATCAATTGGAGAATACATTTTCTAATGTCTCCAAGTCAACTTCTCGGCTGATTCAGTTTGAGTCTGTTACGCTCAGACCTTTTCAATTCTTCAGAGACATTTACGGTTAAAGTCAATTTTCATAATAGAATTTTAAATTAGGGTTGTTGCTCCACTCTCGATATGGTTGGATGAATTGAATGATGTATGAACTACACGTGCTCTGTGACCCCTCCATATACTTATCACATGAATTATAATATGTCATACTACGTGATGGTGTATTATGACATATATTAAGCTATGATATGACATGGACACCATGTTAGCAAAATTGTTTTCGATATTGTGAATTGTGGATATGTCAAGGATGTATTCCTGAAAATGTTTATGAAAGAACAAATGTACGATTTGCATGTTACATGATCTGAAGCTACTGAGACCTCACGCATTTTTGTGTGTCATATGCATCGAAATACTTCTCCATTAATTTTCGTATGTCATATGCATCGAAATACTTCTCCATTATAATTAGTATGGATGCATAACTTAAAATAAAGGCCCAAGGAGTTTAAGATTGATCAAAGAGATTGAATTTCGACTCCACGGGTAAGTTTTTCTTGTAACTTTTAAAATCTTCCTCGACTCTAAATGAATTTTGTCGATTCTCGTTTTAATGAAATCTATAAGTTTGTAGAAGAAATTTTAAGCAATCAAGGCCTAAGACGCAAGGTTCAAATGAAGGAACGAACGAACGCGTGTAGCTTGTTGACTGGAATCTGTCCACCTATTGCTGGCCATCGTGGCACATCATTCCTGGGAGGTCCACCACATGGACGTGAAATCTGCATTGCTCAATGGAGAGCTGAAGGACACCGTCTATGTTCGACAACCACCGGGCTTCCTGGACAACGACAACCTTGACAAGGTATTGCGCCTGCACAAGGCACTCTATGGGCTTCGGCAAGCACCACGAGCCTGGAACGCAAAGCTCGACAGTGCCCTACTGTCACTGAAGTTCAAGCGCTGTGCCTCTAAGCATGACATGTACAAGCACGGGCACGGCGAGCAGCGACTGATCGTGAGAGTGTACGTCGATGACCTCATAATCACTAGAGGCAACATGGAAGTCCTCAGAAGATTCAAGAAGGAGATGTCAAAGAACTTCAAGATGAGCGATCTCGGCGTTCTCAGCTACTACCTCGGCATCAAAGTGCAACAGAGTACTACTAGCATCACCATCTGTCAAGGTGCGTACGCAAAGAAGCTGTTGGACAGAACTGGGCTAGCGGACAGTAACCCTACAAGGACGCCAATGGAAGCCCGACTCCAACTAAGGAAAGTCGGCACTACAATGACAGTCGACTCCACCAATTACCGCAACATTGTTGGGAGCCTGCGGTATCTGGTAAACATACGCCCTGACCTTACCTATTCTGTTGGATACTTGAGTAGATTTATGGAAGCACCTAGGGAGGAGCATCTTGTGGCTGTCAAGTGCATCCTGCGCTATGTGGCCGAAACCAGAGGCTGGGGTGTGAGATACTGCGCAGGGAGAGAAAAGGAGAAGCTTGAGTTGGTCGGCTACAGTGATAGTGACATGGCCGGTGACGTTGATGATCGTAAGAGCACCAGCGGGATGATTTACTTCCTCTCAGGTGGCGCGATCTGCGGCAATCAACTAAGCAAAATGTAGTTGCTTTATCTTCTTGCGACGCAGAGTACATTACGCTTCGACGGCAGCAACACAGGGGGTCTGGATTGCACGACTGATGGAAGAACTCATCAGAAAAGAAAGCGACCCACCAATGCTTTACAGGGACAACAAAACTACGATCTCCCTGATAAAAAGTCCAGTTTTGCATGACCGGAGCAAGCACGTAGAGATCAGGTTCCATTACATTCGGGAGTGTGCAGATCGAGGACTTATCAAGATTGGCTTCATCCGAACAGAGGAACAGCTTGGAGACATCTTCACCAAGTCTCTGGTGCGGGTAAAGTTTGAGGAACTTTGTTCAAAGATCGGAGTTCAAATAATAAGGTAGATACCACGGGTTTTAGGAGGAGATTGTTAGATAAAAGTCTAATGTTTCCTTCTTTTACAAGTTTTACTCGGAATATTTTCTTTTGACCATTTGACAAACACGTCTAATGGATTACCATTTTCTTCCAACAAATTTCCTTGGCCGTTTTTAGACGATTTCCTCTCGATTGTCAAAAGTCAACATGGCCGCTGAGCGACGATCCCTCTTCATGCGTTAGGCATATTCTCGTTGAAGCCAAAGCAGCATCGCCGCTAAGCGACAATCCCTCTACAGTTTTAGATGGGCAAAAAAGTGTTTCTCTACGCCTACTCCGAACCAGGTTGTTGACATTTTTACGAAAAATGTTTCTCGACCACTCATTGAATTTTTCAGATCCAAGCTTCACGTTCGTTAAAAACCGACGCTCAGCTTGCAAGGGGTGTTAAGGATATTTAGTACTAAATTATAGTTTACCATATATATGGTATTTGATATTGTATTACAAGTCAAATATGTTCTCACCATAGGTATGTTTCCATTTATTACTCTTTTCATATCTTTGTAATTTATTTAATTATAAATAGATAACTTTTCCACCATGTAAGTGTGGTGGATTAAGTAAGCATTCTCAGCGTCATAGACGGATTTTATCTATATATTGACTGTCCTTTTTTTTTTTATAGAGGTAAAGGATATTAATGTTACTTTTAAAATTTTGTGAGTATTTATTGCAAAAATATTTTTGAACCTCTTTAAAAAAAAAAATCGAAGGGTATTAAACAAAATCAAATAAAAGTTATCTCACATTTGGTGTGAGAGAGTGAAGACTGGTTATTAGTCAGTAAGTTACAACAATTCCTTCATCTCATCTTAACAATTACGGTGCCAATTGGAGAATATATTTTCTAACAGCTCCGAGTCAACTTCTCTGATTTAGTTTGGGTTTGAGTAGTTCAGACTTTTTCAATTGTTTAGAGACATTTAAGGTTAAAGTCAATTTTCATAGTAGAATTTTGAATTAGGATTGTTGCTCTACTTTTGACATGGTTGGATGAATTAAATGATGTATGAACAACACGTGTTTTGTGACCCCTCCATGAAAATGTACAATTAAAATNTTGACATGGTTGGATGAATTGAATGATGTATGAACAACACGTGCTTTGTGACCCCTCCATGAAAATGTACAATTAAAATGAAAATGAAAATGAAAATGTTTATGAAAGAACAAATGTACAATTTGCATGTTATATGATTTGAAGCTACGGAGACCTCATACATTTTTGTGTGTCATATGCATCGAAATACTTCTCCATTATAATTAGTATGAACGCATAACTTACGTCACCGGCCCAGAGAGTTTAAGCACTAACNGTAATACTAATAAAAATAAAGAAAGATGTCGGCCACCATAGTTACCCCCGACAATTGTGTGCGTTGGCATG
>NC_036656.1:4436412-4447424 GCF_002806865.2 Cucurbita pepo subsp. pepo | reverse complement strand
GATATTGGTCTAATAAGGTTGATTAAGTTTTTTTTCGAGTCAATCGAGTTTATTGAAGACTAGTAATACAAATACAAATGCTACCAATATGAAAGTACAAATTAACATATTCGCTGGTTTCTAAGCAATTTCACTTCAAAAAGTTTGCCAAACTTTATGTACAATTAGTCTTCATGATCAGTAAACAGCGTGACAGTATCGCCCCGTCCATCTTTAGAATTAAGAAACTTCTTAATTGATAGGTTTAATGATTTGGTTTCTTCTCCAACAACGCTTAGGTGTCACAGGTTTAGGACTCCAAAAATCCTGGAATTTAATTCTAAAACTTTGGTTTAAAAATACTCTTATTATTAATTGGGATGTTTCAAACCTATTTTATAGTTAATATTCTTAAACTTTTTTTAAAAAAACTTCAAAAGCATACTTTCTAACCTTTTTTTTTTTTAATTTTTTTTATAACTTCATAAACACTTTAAAATTAAAAAATTAAAAAATATATTTACCATGAGTACTACATTTCAAAACTACTTATAAACTACTTGTAAAATTTAAATATTTGTAGATAATTTATGAAGTGTCTTTTAATACTAAATTATAGTTTACCATATATATCATATTTGATGTTTTATTATAGGACAAATATCTAGATATTTTCTTTCAATATCTTTCCAGTCATTACTATTTACATATGATTGTAATTTATTTGATTATAAATTGATAACTTCCACACCATTTAGGTGTTGTGGATTAAGCAAACATTCTCATGGTATTAGAGCCATTTCGGTTTAACAACCCTGATCCTTCCTTTTCAACCGCTTNAACCCTAATCCTTCCTTTTTAACGGCTTTGAAATCCTCTACTGTTCTTCTCCACCACCATTGCTGGCTTTGACGACGCAGGGGCAGTCGCCATGGCTGCCACATGCAGAGTCGATCGATTACTCTTCGACAACACCCTTTTGACCTCCAAATCACCCTTCGCCATGCTCTGTACATACAACCTCACCTTTTATAACACAATCGATTTTCCTTCAACCAACATAGTCTCTCTTCATTTTCTTCCCAATCAACCCTTCATCCTTCACAGAAACCCTAACCTGAGAATCTTTATAAGCATTCCTATAAAAAATATACAGAGTCTCGAGAAACCTATCGACCTTCTGCAAAGATTTACCTTTGGAATCTGAATACAACCATTCCAATTTAGTTTGATTGGACTAGTCATCGAATATCAAAGTGTGATCCAAATGACCCACACGTGCGAGATATTGGAGAATGGGCAGTGAACGAACACAACAAAAAGAGTGGGGATTCACTAAAGTTTCTTGAAGTGGTAAGTGGGTCGAAGCAAATAGTGTCTGGAGTGTTGTACAAGTGTAACGACCCAGATCCCCGTGAGCAGATATTGTCCTCTTTGGGCTTTTCCTTTCGGGCTTCCCCTCAAGGCTTTAAAACGCGTCTGTTAGGGGAAGGTTTCCACGCCCTTATAAATGGTGGTTTGTTCTCCTCCCCAACCAATGTGGGACATCACAATCCACCCCCCTTCGGGGCCCAGCGTCCTCGCTGGCACTTTTTCCTTCCTCCAATTAATGTGGGACCGCCCCCAAATCCACCCCCCCCTTTAGGGCCAGCGTTCTTACTGGCACACCGCCTCGTGTCTACCCCCCCCCCCCCNACACATCGTCCAGTGTCTGACTCTAATACCATTTGTAATGACCCAGATCCACCGCTAGCAGATATTGTCCTCTTTAGGCTTTTCCTTTCAGGCTTCTCCTCAAGGATTTAAAACGGGTCTGCTAGGGAAAGATTTCCACACCCTTATAAACGGTGGTTTGTTCTCCTCCCCAACCAAGGTGGGACATCACAACAAACTTGTGTTGTTGGTTGATGTTGGTGCAAATCATCATCGAAAATATGAGGCTAAGGTGTTGGAGCAACCATGGTTGGAGCCTCCTCGGAAGATCGAGTCTTTCCACGTTCTTCTTCAAGAGTGAGATGTCTATGTTACAACCTCCTTCGTGTATTAGAATCCATATCTATAATGGACAATAAAATAAAACTTTTTATCAATTGTTATATATTTTTGTTTTTCTTATCCTCCCATTCTATTTCAATCTCTATTCCTGTGAAAACGACCATTAAATTTTCATTTATTTTAATCTAATTCAATCTAAATAAGTTCATAATTCAAAACCCGAATGATATTGGTCTAATGAGGTTGATTAAATTTTTTTCGAGTCATCGAGTTTATTGAACACTAGTAATACAAATACAAATGCCAAAGTACAAATAAACATATTCATCTGTTTCTTGAGAAACTTCTTAATAGACAGTTCTAATTGTACACCCGTACTTAGGAGCAACAAGTTTAAAACTCCAAGAGTCTTGAATTTAATTCTAAATTTTTTTATTAAAAATACTTTTATTTTTTAAAACAAACTCCAAAATCATACTTTCTAATTTTTTTTGGTTTCTTTAAAAATTTAAAAATGTATTTACTTTTCCAAATACATTTCAAAACTACTCATAATGTAACATTTAAAAGTTGGTAGATAATTTATTACATATCAATAGACACAATATTAAATTTTTAAACTTTTTTTTACGGAGGTAAAATGCTACTTTTAAAATTTTGTGAGTATTTATTTAAATATAGTACAAAGAGATAAAACAAACCAAACAAAATAAAATAAAAGTTGTCTCACATCTATATTGTTGTGAGAAAGTGAAGACTTGAACTCTATTCGAATGTCATTAGCTTACTAAGTTACAACAATTGGTACTTATATATCTTAATTGGACGGTTCCGTGCCAATTGACTTCGAGTCAACTTCTCGGCTGATTCAGTTTGGGTCTGATACGCTCAGACTTTTTCAATTGTATAGAGACATTTAAGGTTAAAGTTAGTTTTCATAGAAGAATTTTAAATTAGGATTGCTGCTCTACTCTTGACATGGTTGGATATAAATTGAATGATGTATGAAACACACCTGCTCTGTGACCCCTCCATGTACCGTATGTACCGTATTTTATCACATGAATTATGTTATGTCATACTCCATGATGCCGTATTATGACTTATATTAAGCTATGATATGACATGCACACCATGTTAGCAAAATTGTTTTCGAGATTGTGAATTGTTGATATGCCAAGGATGTATTCGTGAAAATGTTTATGAAAGAACAAATGTACGATTTGCATGTTATATAATTTGAAGCTACAGAGACCTCACGCATTTTTGTGTGTCATATGCATCGAAGTACTTCTCCATTATAATTAGTATGAACACATAACTTACGTCACCGGCCAAAAGAATTTAAGCATTAAAAAAATATTTTAAAGTATTTTGTAATTCCCATATTACTAAAAAAAATAATACTAGTAAAAATAAAGAAAGTCGTCGACCACTATAGGTACCGCCGACAATTATGTGCGTTGGCATGAGGGAGAGAAGAATGCACTTAGTGTAAGATTGATCAAGGAGATTGAGTTCCGACTCCACGGGTAAGTTTTTCTTGTAACTTTTAAAATCTTTCTTGACTTTAAATGAATTTTGTCGATTCTCGTTTTAACGAAAACTATAAGTTTGTAGAAGAAATTTTGAACAATCTAAGGCCTAAGACGCAAGGTTCAAATGAGGGAAGGAATGAACCGATGCTCGATAGCTTGTCGGTGAGAGATACAACCATCTATTTTTAACAAAGTTGTAATTATAAACAAATGGGGAAGGATTGAGTTACCTTTTAAGTTATTTAGATAAGAGAGAATTAAAGGTCAAATCAGCAACACTACGCATAATCTAAACATCATCAAATTGTTTAATTTTGTTATTAATTTAAGTGGAATGATATAAGATACGAATATTAAAGTGTTGAACAACATAATTCACGTGTTTTCTTAATGAATATGATAATCAAAACACACTTTTTTCAAAGGATATCTACGGATCACATTCTTTATGTAGATAGGATCGTTTTTTTTTTTTTTTATCTACGATTATATCCATTAACGATAGAGGGAAACACCTTCCTCTCTATAAATATCAAACTCTTGTTTGAAAGTGAGCATATAATTTCAAAGCTTGTCGACTATCTGTTCTAAGTGACGATGAGTTCCGTTCCTGGAGGTCGAGTGCCGGTTGATCCAAATGACCCACACGTGCGAGATATTGGGGAATGGGCAGTGAAGGAACACAACAAAAGTGGGGATTCACTAAAGTTTCTTGAAGTGGTAAGTGGGTCGAAGCAAATAGTGTCTGGAGAGTTGTACGAGCTTGTGTTGTTGGTTGATGTTGGTGCAAATCGTCATCGAAAATATGAGGCTAAGGTGTTGGAGCAACCATGGGTGGTGCCTCCTCGGAAGCTCGAGTCTTTCCACGTTCTTCTCCTGGAGTGAGATGTTTATGTTACAATCTCGGTCGTATATCAAAATCCATATCTATAATGGAACAATAAAATAAAACTTCTTATCAATCCTTATATATTTTTGTTTTTCTTATCCTCTTATTCTATTTCAATTTCTATCCATTAAATTGTCATTTATTTTAATCGAATTCAATCTAAATAAGTTCATAATTCAAAACCCAAATGACATTGGTCTAATGAGGTTGATTAGGTTTTTTCGAGTGGTCGAGTTTATTGAACACTAGTAATACAAATACAAATGCCACAAATTTATAATACACTAGTAATATTTTATAATTTTTATTTGGCTCCGGTCAACCCGAAGGTTTTGCTCACGAGCCCGAAACTGAACCGATTTAGTTCGGGTTTAGAAAAATGAACACAACCCTACCCGAAATGCTAATCCAACCCAACCCAACCCTTATAGTTCGAGTGGGTTGGTCTGGGTTGTCGGGTTGAATGTACACCCCTATCGGCTAATTTAGGGAATGATCATGAGTTTATAATCAAAGAATACGCTATATGTTAGCTTTTTGGTCTTTACTCTCATTTTAATTAATTTCAATCAATTAATTCATTGATATTTTGATGATAACAAACATACTTTTAATTATTAAATGCAACTAACCTCCTAAATAAATTTGGCTGTTTGGTTGATCATGAGACAGTTCTTGATTTGAAGCGGGCTGTCACGGTGAAGCAAAGTTTTTTAAAACGCGTCTGCTAGGAAAGGTTTTCATACCCTTGTAAGGGAGGCGTCGTTCTCCTTCCAACCGATGTGGGATCTCACAATCCACCCCCTTCGGAATCTAGTGTCCTCGCTGACACTCGTTCCCTCTCCAATCGATGTGGGATCTCACAATTCACCCCTCTTCGAGACTCAGTGTCCTCGCTAGCACACCGCCCAGAGAACAATATTTGCTAACGTGGGCTTGAGCGGTTAAGGATTGAGTTACAAACGAAATTTAGCATTGCAAACAAGATAATTACCCTATGATACTTTTGATATCAATTTTTAAGAAAATCAATACCATGTTCAATAAAGAATAATCATCTTTAAGTTGTTTAGATAATAGAGAATTAAAAGTCAAATCAGCAACATGACAACATAATCTAAACATCATCAAGTTGTTTAATCTTGTTATTGATTAAAGTAAAATAATATAAGATACGAATATCGAAATGTTGAACAACATAATTCACGTGTTGTTTCTCTCTCTGAATGAATATGGTAATTAAAGCACACCTTTCTTGAAGGATATCTACGGATCACATTCTTTATGTAGATAGGAATGTTTCCTTATGTAGATAGGAATGTTTTTCTTTATCTACCATTATATCCACCAACCATAGAGGGAAACACCTTCCTCTCTATAAATATCAAACTCATGTTTGGAAGTGAGCAAACAATTTCAAAGCTTGTCGACTATCTGTTCTAAGTGACAATGAGTTCCTCTTTTGGAGGTCAGGTGCCAGTTGATCCAAATGACCCACATGTGCGAGATATTGGACAATGGGCAGTGAACGAACACAACAGACAAAGTGGGGATTCACTAAAGTTTCTTGAAGTGGTAAGTGGGTCGAAGCAAATAGTGTCTGGAGAGATGTACGAGCTTGTGTTGTTGGTTGATGTTGGTGGAAATCGTCAAGGAAAATATGAGGCTAAGGTGTGGGAGCAACCATGGGTGGTGCCTCCTCGGAAGCTCGAGTCTTTCCACGTTCTTCTCCAGGAGTGAGATGTTTATGTTACAATCTTGGTCGTGTATCAAAATCCATATCTATAATGGAACAATAAAATAAAACTTCTTATCAATCCTTATATATTTTTGTTTTTCTTATCCTCACATTCTATTTCAATCTCTATTCGGGTGAAAACGTCTATTAAATTTTCATTTATTTTAATCTAATTCAATCTAAATAAGTTCATAATTCAAACCCGAATGATATTGGTCTAATGAGGTTGATTAGATTTTTTTCGAGTCATCGAGTTTATTGAAGACTAGTAATACAAATACAAATGCCATGAATATGAAAGTATAAATTAACATATTCGCCTGTTTCTAAGCAATTTCATTGCAAAAAGTTTGCCAACTTTATGCACAATTAGTTTTCATGATCTGTACACAGCGTGACAATATCGCCCCGTCTATCTCTAGAATTAAGAAACTTCTTAATTGATAGGTTTAATGATTTGGTTTCTTAGCCAACAGCACTTAGGCGCCACAGGTTTAGGACTCCAAAAATCCTCGAATTTAATTCTAAATTTTTGGTTTAAAAATACTCTTATTATTAATTGGGATGAAAACTATTAAAACTTTGTTTCAAATCTATTTTATAGTTAATATTCTTAAAAAATATTTAAAAAAACTTCAAAACCATACTTTCTAACCCTTTTTTTTAATTTTTTTTTATAACTTCAAAAACACTTTAAAATTAAAAAATTAAAAAATATATTTACCATTAGTACTCCATTTCAAAACTACTTATAAACTTCTCAGAGTAACATCTAAATCTTTGTAGATAATTTATGAGGTGTCTATTAAAGATATTTAATACTAAATTATAGTTTACTATATAGACAAATATTTGCTTTCTATATCTTTCCATTCATTACTATTTCCATAGGATTGTAATTTATTTGATTATAAATTGATAACTTCCACACCATTTAGGTGTTGTAGATTAAGCAAACATTCTCATGCTATTAGAGCCGTTTCGGTTTAACAACCCTAATCCTTCCTTTTTAACGGCTTTGAAATCCTCTACTGTTCTTCTCCACCACCATTGCTGGCTTTGACGACGCAGGGGCAGTCGCCATGGCTGCCACATGCAGAGTCGATCGATTACTCTTCGACAACACCCTTTTGACCTCCAAATCACCCTTCGCCATGCTCTGTACATACAACCTCACCTTTTTTAACACAATCGATTTTCCTTCAACCAACATAGTCTCTCTTCATTTTCTTCCCAATCAACCCTTCATCCTTCACAGAAACCCTAACCTCCGAATCTTCTTAAGCATTCCTATAAAAAATATACAGAGTCTCGAGAAACCTATCGACCTTCTACAAAGATTTACCTTTAGAATCTGGGCGCTGCACTAGCCTCTTCGCCAACTAAGTTGTCGCCGCCCTTCTCACCAAAATTGGCCCCTTCGCCCAATGTGGGGGCTCTTTCGGCTTTAACATTGTCTTTGTCCCTTGCTCTAGGTTTCCCCTTTCTACTTCTTGGGGACGATCCCTCTTCATGGGTTAGACATATTCTCGCCAGAGCCAAGGCAGCATCGTCCCTGAGAGACGATCCCTCTTCATGGGTTAACACATATTCTCGCCGAAGCCAAGGCAGCATCGCCGCTAAGCGACGATCCCTCTACAGTTTTCGATGGGCAAAAAAGTGTTTCTCTACGCCTCCTCCGAACCAGGTTGTTGACATCTTCACGAAAAGTGTTTATCGACCTCTCTTTGAATTTTTCAGATCTAAGCTTCACGTTCGTTCAAAACCGATGCTCAGCTTGCAGGGAGTGTTAAGGATATTTAGTATTAAATTATAGTTTACCATATATATCATATTTGATATTTTATTATAAGGCAAATATCTTGCCTTCTTACCATAGGTATCTTTCAATTTATTACTCTTTGCATATCAATTTAATTTATTTGATTATAAATAAATAACTTTCACACCATTTAGGTGTGGTGGATTAAGTAAACATTCTTGGCGTCCATAGATGGTTTTCATCCACATATTGAGAGTACCAAATTTTTGAACTTTTTGAATTAGAGGTAAAGATTATCAATGCTACTTTTAAGTATTTATTGCAAAAATATTTTTGAANAAAAAAAGTGAAGGGTATTAATAGACAAAATTAAAAAAAATGAAAAAACCAACAAAATAAAACAAAAGTTGTCTCACATCTATTGGTGTGAGAAAGTGAAGACTTGAACTCTATTGGTATGTTCTTAGCTTACTAAGTTACAATAGTTGCTCCTTGTATATCTTAATTGGACGGTTTCGTACTAACTGGAGAATACATTTTCTAATGGCTCCGAGTTAACTTCTCAGCTGATTCAGTTTGAGTCTGATACGCTCAAACTTAGAGGCATTTAAGGTTAAAGTTAATTTTCATAGTAGAATTTTAAATTATGATTGTTGCTCTACTCTTGACATGGTTGGATGACTTGAATGATGTATGAACCACACGTTCTCCTGTGACCCCTCCATATACCGTATTTTATCACATGAATTATGTTATGTTGTACTCCCTGATGATGTATTATGACTTATATTAAGTTATGATATGACGTGCACACCATGTTAGCAAGAATGTTTTCGAGATTGTGAATTGTTGATATGTTAAGGATGTATTCGTGAAAATGTTTATGAAAGAACAAATGTATGATTTGCATGTTATATGATTTGCATGTTATATGATTTGAAGCTGCGAAGATCTCATGCATTTTTGTATGTCATATGTATCGAAATACTTCTCCATTATAATTAGCATGAACGCATAACTTACGTCACGGCCCAAAGAGTTTAAGCATTAAAAAATATTTTAAGTATTTTGTAATGCCCATATTATTAAAAAAAGATTTAATAAAAATCAAGAAAGTCGTCCGCCACCATAGGTACCGCCAACATTTGTGTGCGTTGGCATGAGGGAGAGAAGAAAGCACTTAATGTAAGATTGATCAAGGAGATTGAGTTCCGACTCCACGCGTAAGTTTTTCTTGTAATGTTTAAAATCTTCTTCAACTTTAAATGAATTTTGTCGATTCTCGTTTTAACGAAACCTATAAGTTTGTAGAAGAAATTTTGAGCAATCAAGGCCTAAGACGCAAGGTTCAAATGAAGGAAGGAAGGAACGAACATGCGTAGCTTGTCGATGCGAGATACAACCTATCCAATTTAGAATTGAAAACAATATCGTTATCACATGATTCGTTTGATATATAATATTCAACAAAGAATAATCATCTTAAAGTTGTTTAGATAAGAGAGAATTAAAGGTCAAATGAGCAAATCTAAACATCATCAAATTGTTTAATTTTGTTATTAATTTAAGTGGAATGATATAAGATACGAATATTAAAGTGTTGAACAACATAATTCACGTGTTTTCTTAATGAATATGATAATCAAAACACACTTTTTTCAAAGGATATCTACGGATCACATTCTTTATGTAGATAGGATCGTTTTTTTTTTTAATCTACGATTATATCCATTAACGATAGAGGGAAACACCTTCCTCTCTATAAATATCAAACTCTTGTTTGAAAGTGAGCATATAATTTCAAAGCTTGTCGACTATCTGTTCTAAGTGACGATGAGTTCCGTTCCTGGAGGTCGAGTGCCGGTTGATCCAAATGACCCACACGTGCGAGATATTGGAGAATGGGCAGTGAAGGAACACAACAAAAGTGGGGATTCACTAAAGTTTCTTGAAGTGGTAAGTGGGTCGAAGCAAATAGTGTCTGGAGTGTTGTACACGCTTGTGATGTTGGTTGATGTTGGTGCAAATTATCCTCGAAAATATGAGGCTAAGGTGTTGGAGCAACCATGGGTGGAGCCTCCTCGGAAGCTCGAGATTTTCTACCTTCTTCTCCAGGAGTGAGATGTCTATGTTACAATCTCCTTCATGTATCAAAATCCATATCTATAATGGAACAATAAAATAAAAGCTCTTATCAATACTTACTTATATATTTTTGTTTTTCTTATTCTCGCATTCTATTTCAATCTCTATCCATTAAATTGTCATTTATTTTAATCGAATTCAATCTAAATAAGTTCATAATTCAAAACCCGAATGACATTGGTCTAATGAGGTTGATTAGGTTTTTTCGAGTGGTCGAGTTTATTGAACACTAGTAATACAAATACAAATGCCACAAATTTATAATATACTAGTAATATTTTATAATTTTTATTTAGCTCCGGTCAACCCGAAGGTTTTGCTCATGAGCCCGAAACTGAACCGATTTAGTTCGAGTTTAGAAAAATGAACACAACCCTACCCGAAATGCTAATCCAACCCAATCTAACCCAACCCAACTCTTATAGTTCGAGTGGGTTGGTCTGGGTTGTCGGGTTGAATGTACACCCCTGTCGGCTAATTTAGGGAATGATCATTAGTTTATAATCAAAGAATACGCTATATGTTAGCTTTTTGGTATTTAGTCTCATTTTAATTAATTTCTGAAACGACCCTAAATTTTCACATACTCAGAGTCGCTACTAACGTCTCATGCTCATCTATAATGCGGAAATATAACTCTTACATGAAAATAATTGATAATGTAAACTTCAAAAACACGTTTAAAACAACTTCTCTAGAAAACACAGCCATGGTCTTACGTGTTTAAGTATGAAATACTGGAATTTAGAGAAAACAAAAACAAATACAAAATAATTTAAAACAATGAAATGCAAAACAACCTATTCAAACTTAAGACTAGAAATTTAAATATGAATCTACCCTATGCACGTGCCACAGTCTCTGCTCGCGATGCCGCCGTCCCCGTACAAGTGCGCCTTGCCTTTACCTGAAAAATGATTTGACACACGGCCTGAGTATTTCAAAGAATACTCAGTAAGTGGCCCC
>NC_036656.1:4380936-4434091 GCF_002806865.2 Cucurbita pepo subsp. pepo | reverse complement strand
ATTATATATATATTCTATTTATATTAAGATTTCATTTTCTATTTTTTTATTTCGATTGACTTCTCTCTTGTCTTTTGATATTCTTTCTTTACTCTGTTTTTTTCTCTCCATTTTTTGTTCAAGACATATTCTTGACCAATTTTTAATCGATACTTACTTAATCATATTGTTGGTCAATTCGGATCCATTCTTACTCCCAACTCTTCCCTTTTATTTTTCTCTTCCTCTAACTTAATCATATTGTTGGTCAGTTCGGATCCATTCTTACTCCCAACTCTTCCCTTTTATTTTTCTCTTCCTCTGTGTTTTTTTCTTTTGATTTTATATTCTGGCCTTCTTTGTATTTTCTTCTTCCCTGTTTTTATTTTTTATTTTATTTTTTTATTTATTCGGTATGCCTTCTCTCTATTTTTTACTTTGTGGCCTTCTTTGTATTTTCTTCTTCCCTGCCTTTTTTTACTCTGTATGCCTTCTCTCTATTTTTTTTTACTTCTTTCCTGCTCTCTTATTTTCTCTTTTACTTCTTCATACTCTTTAGTTTTTTTTTTCTTTTACCTGCATTTCTACTTTTCTCTCTTTACTTTTGATTTTGTTTTTGGCCTTCTATATATATATATATATATATATATATATTCTCTTCTTTTGATTTTGTTAGCAGTACTTTGCCTCTCTACCGTCATCTCATATATTTTTTGTATTCTAATTAATTCTTCTTTCCAAATCTTTCATTTATCTTATATGTATTTTTTTTTCTTCCTTTAATTTTGTTAAAATCTAAAATTCACAGATAAAATTTCATTTCAAATCTTTCCTTTGTTCTTTCCTCTTTCTTTTCTTATTTACCTATCAATTTTTTTGTTCCTATTCTTCTCTTTTACTCTCTATTTTGTATTTATTTTTCTATCTGTTATGTTGACAAATATTTGCCTCATCTGTTCTAGTTATTTTCTATGACCTAACATCATAACCAAAAATCTAAATATCTGTGCAAGAGAACCACGGATCTAATTCTGAATAATTAGACAAAGGAAAAGAAAATATGTTCTGGTTATTTTTCTATGACCTAACATCATAACCAAAAATCTAAATAAATGAGTAGAGAACAAGAGATCTTATTCAAANACTTAATCATATTGTTGGTCAGTTCGGATCCATTCTTACTCCCAACTCTTCCCTTTTATTTTTCTCTTCCTCTGTGTTTTTTTCTTTTGATTTTATATTCTGGCCTTCTTTGTATTTTCTTCTTCCCTGTTTTTATTTTTTATTTTATTTTTTTATTTATTCGGTATGCCTTCTCTCTATTTTTTACTTTGTGGCCTTCTTTGTATTTTCTTCTTCCCTGCCTTTTTTTACTCTGTATGCCTTCTCTCTATTTTTTTTTACTTCTTTCCTGCTCTCTTATTTTCTCTTTTACTTCTTCATACTCTTTAGTTTTTTTTTTCTTTTACCTGCATTTCTACTTTTCTCTCTTTACTTTTGATTTTGTTTTTGGCCTTCTATATATATATATATATATATATATATATTCTCTTCTTTTGATTTTGTTAGCAGTACTTTGCCTCTCTACCGTCATCTCATATATTTTTTGTATTCTAATTAATTCTTCTTTCCAAATCTTTCATTTATCTTATATGTATTTTTTTTTCTTCCTTTAATTTTGTTAAAATCTAAAATTCACAGATAAAATTTCATTTCAAATCTTTCCTTTGTTCTTTCCTCTTTCTTTTCTTATTTACCTATCAATTTTTTTGTTCCTATTCTTCTCTTTTACTCTCTATTTTGTATTTATTTTTCTATCTGTTATGTTGACAAATATTTGCCTCATCTGTTCTAGTTATTTTCTATGACCTAACATCATAACCAAAAATCTAAATATCTGTGCAAGAGAACCACGGATCTAATTCTGAATAATTAGACAAAGGAAAAGAAAATATGTTCTGGTTATTTTTCTATGACCTAACATCATAACCAAAAATCTAAATAAATGAGTAGAGAACAAGAGATCTTATTCAAATTAATTAGATAAACGAAAAGGAAATCTGATTGGGATAAATGAAAAAGAGATCTGAAATATGACTTACCATAATAACAAAGCAAGATCTCTCTCCAATAATTAAATCTCCANATTTTTTATTTTATTTTTTTATTTATTCGGTATGCCTTCTCTCTATTTTTTACTTTGTGGCCTTCTTTGTATTTTCTTCTTCCCTGCCTTTTTTTACTCTGTATGCCTTCTCTCTATTTTTTTTTACTTCTTTCCTGCTCTCTTATTTTCTCTTTTACTTCTTCATACTCTTTAGTTTTTTTTTTCTTTTACCTGCATTTCTACTTTTCTCTCTTTACTTTTGATTTTGTTTTTGGCCTTCTATATATATATATATATATATATATATATTCTCTTCTTTTGATTTTGTTAGCAGTACTTTGCCTCTCTACCGTCATCTCATATATTTTTTGTATTCTAATTAATTCTTCTTTCCAAATCTTTCATTTATCTTATATGTATTTTTTTTTCTTCCTTTAATTTTGTTAAAATCTAAAATTCACAGATAAAATTTCATTTCAAATCTTTCCTTTGTTCTTTCCTCTTTCTTTTCTTATTTACCTATCAATTTTTTTGTTCCTATTCTTCTCTTTTACTCTCTATTTTGTATTTATTTTTCTATCTGTTATGTTGACAAATATTTGCCTCATCTGTTCTAGTTATTTTCTATGACCTAACATCATAACCAAAAATCTAAATATCTGTGCAAGAGAACCACGGATCTAATTCTGAATAATTAGACAAAGGAAAAGAAAATATGTTCTGGTTATTTTTCTATGACCTAACATCATAACCAAAAATCTAAATAAATGAGTAGAGAACAAGAGATCTTATTCAAATTAATTAGATAAACGAAAAGGAAATCTGATTGGGATAAATGAAAAAGAGATCTGAAATATGACTTACCATAATAACAAAGCAAGATCTCTCTCCAATAATTAAATCTCCAGCTCTCCTTGCAAATCTGGTTGTTGGTATTTTTTTTTCATAGTAGGAACGCATCCAGTAGTTTTTTTCATTGTAGAAACCTCATATGCATCCAGTATTTTTTTTTTCATTGTAGGAACCTCAGATGCAATGAACCTCATATGCATCCAGTAGTCTGATTTGGGTTTTTTTTACTGATGAGTTGGTTGAGGAGAGATAGTTGGGAGAGAGAGGGGGTTAGTGGGGAGTAGTTTAGGGAAAATTATTATTTTAATTATTTAATTATTTAGTTTTTTTTTTTTTTGGGTCGTTACAATTTCAATCAATTAATTCATTGATATTTTGATGATAACAAACATACTTTTAATTATTAAATGCAACTAACCTCCTAAATAAATTTGGCTGTCTGGTTGATCATGAGACAGTTCTTGATTTGAAGCGGGCGGTCACGATGAAGCAAAGTTTTTTAAAACGCGTCTGCTAGGAAAGGTTTTCATACCTTTGTAAGGGAGGCGTCGTTCTCCTCCCAACCGATGTGGGATCTCACATTCCACCCCCTTCGGAATCTAGTGTCCTCGCTGACACTCGTTCTCTCTCCAATCGATGTGGGATCTCACAATTCACCCCTCTTTGAGGCTTAGTGTCCTCGCTAGCACACCTCCCAGAGAACAATATTTGCTAACGTGGGCTTGAGCGGTTAAGGATTGAGTTACAAACGAAATTTAGAATTGCAAACAAGATAATTACCCTATGATACTTTTTATATCATTTTTTAAGAAAATCAATACCATATTCAATAAAGAATAATCATCTTTAAGTTGTTTTAGTTTAGATAAAAGAGAATTAAAAGTCAAATCAGCAACATGACGCATAATCTAAACATCATGAAGTTTAATCTTGTTATTGATAAAAGTAAAATGATATAAGATACGAATATCGAAGCGTTGAACAACATAATTCACGTGTTTTCTCTCTCTCTTAATGAATATGATAATTAAAGCACACCTCTCTTGAAGGATATCTACGGATCACATTCTTTATGTAGATAGGAATGTTTTTCTTCATCTACAATTATATCCACCAACGATGGAGGGAAACACCTTCCTCTCTATAAATATCAAACTCATGTTTGGAAGGGAGCAAACAATTTTAAAGCTTGTCGACTATCTGTTCTAAGTGATAATGAGTTCCTCTTTTGGAGGTCAAGTGCCGGTTGATCCAAATGACCCACATGTGCGAGATATTGGAAAATGGGCAGTGAACGAACACAACATACAAAGTGGGGATTCACTAAAGTTTCTTGAAGTGGTAAGTGGGTCGAAGCAAATAGTGTCTGGAGAGATGTACGAGCTTGTGTTGTTGGTTGATGTTGGTGGAAATCGTCAAGGAAAATATGAGGCTAAGGTGTGGGAGCAACCATGGGTGGTGCCTCCTCGGAAGCTCGAGTCTTTCCACGTTCTTCTCCAGGAGTGAGATGTTTATGTTACAATCTCGGTCGTGTATCAAAATCCATATCTATAATGGAACAATAAAATAAAACTTCTTATCAATCCTTATATATTTTTGTTTTTCTTATCCTCGCATCCTATTTCAATCTTTATTCGGGTGAAAACGTCTATTAAATTTTCATTTATTTTAATCTAATTCAATCTAATTAACTTCATAATTCAAAACCCGAATGATATTGGTCTAATAAGGTTGATTAAGTTTTTTTTCGAGTCCATCGAGTTTATTGAAGACTAGTAATACAAATACAAATGCTATCAATATGAAAGTACAAATTAACATATTCGCCAGTTTCTAAGCAATTTCACTTCAAAAAGTTTGCCAAACTTTATGTACAATTAGTCTTCATGATCAGTAAACAACGTGACAGTATCGCCCCGTCCATCTTTAGAATTAAGAAACCTCTTAATTGATGGGTCTAATGATTTGGTTTCTTCTCCAACAGCACTTCCGTGCCACAGGTTTAGGACTCCAAAAATCTTGGAATTTAATTATAAAATTTTGGTTTAAAAATACTCTTATTATTAATTGGGAAGAAAACTATTAAAACTTTGTTTCATAATTAATATTCTTAAATTTTTTTTTTTAAAAAAAATTTCAAAAACTTACTTTTTATCCTTTTTTTAATTATTTTTTTTATAACTTCAAAAACACCTTGAAAGTTTCTTAAAAAATTTAAAAATATATTTACTATTGGTACTACATTTCAAAACTACTTATAAACTTTTCAGAGTAACATTTAAATCTTTGTAAATAATTTATGAGGTGTCTATTAAAGATATTTAATACTAAATTATAGTTTGTCATATATATCATATTTGATATTTTATTATAAGACAAATATCTAGATATTCACTTTCTTACCATAGGTATCTTTCCATTCATTACTATTTCCATATGATTGTAATTTATTTAATTATAAATTGATAACTTCCACACCATTTAGGTGTGGTGGACTAAGCAAACATTCTCATGGTATTAGAGCCGTTTCAATTTAACAACCTTGATCCTTCATTTTCAATGGTTTTTGAAATCCTCTACTGTTCTTCTCCACCACCACTGCTAGCTTTGACGACGCATGCGCAGTCGCCATGACTGCCACATGCAGAGCCGATCGATTACTCTTCGACTCCACCCTTTTGACCTCCAAATCACCCTTCGCCATGCTCTGTACATACAACCTCACCTTTTTTAACACAATCGATTTTCCTTCAACCAACATAGTCCCTCTTCATTTTCTTCCCAATCAACCCTTCATCTTTCACAGAAACCCTAACCTTAGAATCTTCATAAGTATTCCTATAAAAAATATACAGAGACTCGAGCTATTGACCTTCTGCAGAGATTAACCTTTGGAATCTAGGTGCTGCACTAGCCTCTTCGCCAACTAAGTCGCCGCCTCTTCGCCAAATATTTATCTGTGATTAATTATGACTTATATTAAGTTATGATATGACATACTCACCATGTTAGCAAGAATGTTTTCGAGATTGTGAATGGTTGATATGACATGCACACCATTTTTTAATTTTAGAGTGAAACAGATTTTTAACCAAGTTGTAATTATAAACAAATGGTGAAGGATTGAGTTACAAACCAAATTTAGAATTGAAAACAATATCATAAATAAAATAAAATAAATAAAAAAAAATCATCTTTTAAGTTATTTAGATGAGAGAGAATTAAAGGTCAAATCAGCAACACCACGCATAATCTAAACATCATCAAATTGTTTAATTTTGTTATTAATTTAAGTGGAATGATATAAGATACGAATATTAAAGTGTTGAACAACATAATTCACGTGTTTTTTTTTTCTTAATGAATATAATAATTAAAACACACTTTTCTCGAAGGATATCTACGGATCACATTCTTTATATAGATAGGATCGTTTTTTTTTTTAATCTATGATTATATCCACTAAGATAGAGGGAAACACCTTCCTCTCTATAAATATCAAACTCTTGTTTGAAAGTGAGCATACAATTTCAAAGCTTTTCGACTATCTGTTCTAAGTGACGATGAGTTCCTCTCTTGGAGGTCAGGTGCCGGTTGATCCAAATGACCCACATGTGCGAGATATTGGACAATGGGCAGTAAACGAACACAACGGACAAAGTGAAGATTCACTAAAATTTCTTGAAGTGGTAAGTGGGTCGAAGCAAATAGTGTCTGGAGAGATGTACAAGCTTGTGTTGTTGGTTGATGTTGGTGCAAATCATCATCGAAAATATGAGGCTAAGGTGGTGGAGAAATCATGGGAGGAGCCTCCTCGGACGCTTGTGTCTTTCCACGTTCTTCTCCAAGAGTGAGATGTCTATGTTACAATCTCCTTCGTGTATCAAAATCCATATCTATAATGGACAATAAAATAAAACTTCTTATCGATCCTTATATATTTTTGTTTTTCTTATCCTCGCATTCTATTTCAATCTCTATTCGAGTGAAAACGTCCATTAAATTTTTATTTATTTTAATCTAATTAAATCTAAATAAGTTCATAATTCAAAACCCGAATGTTATTGGTCTAATGAGGTTGATTAGATTTTTTTCGAGTCATCGAGTTTATTGAACACTAGTAATACAAATACAAATGCCAAAGTACAAATAAACATATTCGCTTGTTTCTAAGCAATTTCACTCCAAAAAGTTTGTCAACTTTACGCGCAATTATTCTTCATGATCTGTAAACGGCGTGAGAGTATCGCCCCGTCCAACTCTAGAATTAAGAAACTTCTTAATAGACAGTTCCAATAGTTTAGTTTCTTGTACACGAGTACTTAGGAGCAACAGGTTTAGAACTCCAAGAGTCTTGGAATTTAATTCTAATTTTTTTTATTAAAAATACTCTTATTATTCATTCAAGAAGAAACACGTTAAAACTTTGTTTCAAACCTATTTTCTAGTTAATATATTTTTTTTTTTTAAAAATAAACTTCAAAATCCTACTTTCTAACTTTTTTTTTTCTTTCTTTAAAAACACACCTGAGGTTTCTTCCTTTTCCTACTACATTTCAAAACTACTCGTAAACTTTTCAAGGTAACATTTAAAGGTTTGTAGATAATTTATTAGATGTCGATAGATAGTTTTCATCTATATATTGACGGTGCGAAATTTTTTAACTTTTTTTTTAGAGAGGTAAAATGCTACTTTTAAAATTTTGTGAGTATTTATTTAAACATAGTACCAAAAGGCAAAAATATTTTTGAACTTCTTAAAAAAAACTAAAAAACTTGAAGGATATTAATAGACCAAATTAAAAAGAGATAAAACAAACCAAACAAAATAAAATAAAAATGGTCTCACATCTATATTGGCGTGAGAAAGTGAAGACTTGAACTCTATTTGGATGTCCTTAACTTACTAAGTTACAACAATTGCTACTTATATATCTTAATTGGACGGTTCCGTGCCAATTGACTTCGAGTCAACTTCTTGGCTGATTCAATTTGGGTCTGATACGCTCAGACTTTTTCAATTGTATAGAGACATTTAAGGTTAAAGTTAGTTTTCATAGAAGAAATTTAAATTAGGATTGCTGCTCTACTCTTGACATGGTTGGATATAAATTGAATGATGTATGAAACACACCTGCTCTGTGACCCCTCCATGTACCGTATGTACCGTATTTTATCACATGAATTATGTTATGTCATACTCCATGATGCCGTATTATGACTTATATTAAGCTATGATATGACATGCACACCATGTTAGCAAAATTGTTTTCGAGATTGTGAATTGTTGATATGCCAAGGATGTATTCGTGAAAATGTTTATGAAAGAACAAATGTACGATTTGCATGTTATATAATTTGAAGCTACAGAGACCTCACGCATTTTTGTGTGTCATATGCATCGAAGTACTTCTCCATTATAATTAGTATGAACACATAACTTACGTCACCGGCCAAAAGAATTTAAGCATTAAAAAAATATTTTAAAGTATTTTGTAATTCCCATATTACTAAAAAAAATAATACTAGTAAAAATCAAGAAAGTCGTCGACCACTATAGGTACCGCCGACAATTATGTGCGTTGGCATGAGGGAGAGAAGAATGCACTTAGTGTAAGATTGATCAAGGAGATTGAGTTCCGACTCCACGGGTAAGTTTTTCTTGTAACTTTTAAAATCTTTCTTGACTTTAAATGAATTTTGTCGATTCTCGTTTTAACGAAACCTATAAGTTTGTAGAAGAAATTTTGAACAATCTAAGGCCTAAGACGCAAGGTTCAAATGAGGGAAGGAATGAACCGATGCTCGATAGCTTGTCGGTGAGAGATACAACCATCTATTTTTAACAAAGTTGTAATTATAAACAAATGGGGAAGGATTGAGTTACCTTTTAAGTTATTTAGATAAGAGAGAATTAAAGGTCAAATCAGCAACACTACGCATAATCTAAACATCATCAAATTGTTTAATTTTGTTATTAATTTAAGTGGAATGATATAAGATACGAATATTAAAGTGTTGAACAACATAATTCACGTGTTTTCTTAATGAATATGATAATCAAAACACACTTTTTTCAAAGGATATCTACGGATCACATTCTTTATGTAGATAGGATCGTTTTTTTTTTTTTATCTACGATTATATCCATTAACGATAGAGGGAAACACCTTCCTCTCTATAAATATCAAACTCTTGTTTGAAAGTGAGCATATAATTTCAAAGCTTGTCGACTATCTGTTCTAAGTGACGATGAGTTCCGTTCCTGGAGGTCGAGTGCCGGTTGATCCAAATGACCCACACGTGCGAGATATTGGAGAATGGGCAGTGAAGGAACACAACAAAAGTGGGGATTCACTAAAGTTTCTTGAAGTGGTAAGTGGGTCGAAGCAAATAGTGTCTGGAGAGTTGTACGAGCTTGTGTTGTTGGTTGATGTTGGTGCAAATCGTCATCGAAAATGTGAGGCTAAGGTGTTGGAGCAACCATGGGTGGTGCCTCCTCGGAAGCTCGAGTCTTTCCACGTTCTTCTCCAGGAGTGAGATGTTTATGTTACAATCTCGGTCGTATATCAAAATCCATATCTATAATGGAACAATAAAATAAAACTTCTTATCAATCCTTATATATTTTTGTTTTTCTTATCCTCGTATTCTATTTCAATTTCTATCCATTAAATTGTCATTTATTTTAATCGAATTCAATCTAAATAAGTTCATAATTCAAAACCCAAATGACATTGGTCTAATGAGGTTGATTAGGTTTTTTCGAGTGGTCGAGTTTATTGAACACTAGTAATACAAATACAAATGCCACAAATTTATAATACACTAGTAATATTTTATAATTTTTATTTAGCTCCGGTCAACCCGAAGGTTTTGCTCACGAGCCCGAAACTGAACCGATTTAGTTCGGGTTTAGAAAAATGAACACAACCCTACCCGAAATGCTAATCCAACCCAATCCAACCCAACCCAACCCTTATAGTTCGAGTGGGTTGGTCTGGGTTGTCGGGTTGAATGTACACCCCTATCGGCTAATTTAGGGAATGATCATGAGTTTATAATCAAAGAATACGCTATATGTTAGCTTTTTGGTCTTTACTCTCATTTTAATTAATTTCAATCAATTAATTCATTGATATTTTGATGATAACAAACATACTTTTAATTATTAAATGCAACTAACCTCCTAAATAAATTTGGCTGTTTGGTTGATCATGAGACAGTTCTTGATTTGAAGCGGGCTGTCACGGTGAAGCAAAGTTTTTTAAAACGCGTCTGCTAGGAAAGGTTTTCATACCCTTGTAAGGGAGGCGTCGTTCTCCTCCCAACCGATGTGGGATCTCACAATCCACCCCCTTCGGAATCTAGTGTCCTCGCTGACACTCGTTCCCTCTCCAATCGATGTGGGATCTCACAATTCACCCCTCTTCGAGACTCAGTGTCCTCGCTAGCACACCGCCCAGAGAACAATATTTGCTAACGTGGGCTTGAGCGGTTAAGGATTGAGTTACAAACGAAATTTAGCATTGCAAACAAGATAATTACCCTATGATACTTTTGATATCAATTTTTAAGAAAATCAATACCATATTCAATAAAGAATAATCATCTTTAAGTTGTTTAGATAATAGAGAATTAAAAGTCAAATCAGCAACATGACAACATAATCTAAACATCATCAAGTTGTTTAATCTTGTTATTGATTAAAGTAAAATAATATAAGATACGAATATCGAAATGTTGAACAACATAATTCACGTGTTGTTTCTCTCTCTGAATGAATATGATAATTAAAGCACACCTTTCTTGAAGGATATCTACGGATCACATTCTTTATGTAGATAGGAATGTTTCCTTATGTAGATAGGAATGTTTTTCTTTATCTACCATTATATCCACCAACCATAGAGGGAAACACCTTCCTCTCTATAAATATCAAACTCATGTTTGGAAGTGAGCAAACAATTTCAAAGCTTGTCCACTATCTGTTCTAAGTGACAATGAGTTCCTCTTTTGGAGGTCAGGTGCCAGTTGATCCAAATGACCCACATGTGCGAGATATTGGACAATGGGCAGTAAACGAACACAACAGACAAAGTGGGGATTCACTAAAGTTTCTTGAAGTGGTAAGTGGGTCGAAGCAAATAGTGTCTGGAGATATGTACGAGCTTGTGTTGTTGGTTGATGTTGGTGGAAATCGTAAAGAAAAATATGAGGCTAAGGTGTGGGAGCAACCATGGGTGGTGCCTCCTCGGAAGCTCGAGTCTTTCCACGTTCTTCTCCAGGAGTGAGATGTTTATGTTACAATCTCGGTCGTGTATCAAAATCCATATCTATAATGGAACAATAAAATAAAACTTCTTATCAATCCTTATATATTTTTGTTTTTCTTATCCTCGCATTCTATTTCAATCTCTATTCGGGTGAAAACGTCTATTAAATTTTCATTTATTTTAATCTAATTCAATCTAAATAAGTTCATAATTCAAACCCGAATGATATTGGTCTAATGAGGTTGATTAGATTTTTTTCGAGTCATCGAGTTTATTGAAGACTAGTAATACAAATACAAATGCCATGAATATGAAAGTATAAATTAACATATTCGCCTGTTTCTAAGCAATTTCATTGCAAAAAGTTTGCCAACTTTATGCACAATTAGTTTTCATGATCTGTACACAGCGTGACAATATCGCCCCGTCTATCTCTAGAATTAAGAAACTTCTTAATTGATAGGTTTAATGATTTGGTTTCTTAGCCAACAGCACTTAGGCGCCACAGGTTTAGGACTCCAAAAATCCTCGAATTTAATTCTAAATTTTTGGTTTAAAAATACTCTTATTATTAATTGGGATGAAAACTATTAAAACTTTGTTTCAAATCTATTTTATAGTTAATATTCTTAAAAAATATTTAAAAAAACTTCAAAACCATACTTTCTAACCCTTTTTTTTAATTTTTTTTTATAACTTCAAAAACACTTTAAAATTAAAAAATTAAAAAATATATTTACCATTAGTACTCCATTTCAAAACTACTTATAAACTTCTCAGAGTAACATCTAAATCTTTGTAGATAATTTATGAGGTGTCTATTAAAGATATTTAATACTAAATTATAGTTTACTATATAGACAAATATTTGCTTTCTATATCTTTCCATTCATTACTATTTCCATAGGATTGTAATTTATTTGATTATAAATTGATAACTTCCACACCATTTAGGTGTTGTAGATTAAGCAAACATTCTCATGCTATTAGAGCCGTTTCGGTTTAACAACCCTAATCCTTCCTTTTTAACGGCTTTGAAATCCTCTACTGTTCTTCTCCACCACCATTGCTGGCTTNCTCAGTGTCCTCGCTAGCACACCGCCCAGAGAACAATATTTGCTAACGTGGGCTTGAGCGGTTAAGGATTGAGTTACAAACGAAATTTAGCATTGCAAACAAGATAATTACCCTATGATACTTTTGATATCAATTTTTAAGAAAATCAATACCATATTCAATAAAGAATAATCATCNATTTTTAAGAAAATCAATACCATGTTCAATAAAGAATAATCATCTTTAAGTTGTTTAGATAATAGAGNCCGAATCTTCTTAAGCATTCCTATAAAAAATATACAGAGTCTCGAGAAACCTATCGACCTTCTACAAAGATTTACCTTTAGAATCTGGGCGCTGCACTAGCCTCTTCGCCAACTAAGTTGCCGCCGCCCTTCTCACCAAAATTGGCCCCTTCGCCCAATGTGGGNAGAATTAAAAGTCAAATCAGCAACATGACAACATAATCTAAACATCATCAAGTTGTTTAATCTTGTTATTGATTAAAGTAAAATAATATAAGATACGAATATCGAAATGTTGAACAACATAATTCACGTGTTGTTTCTCTCTCTGAATGAATATGATAATTAAAGCACACCTTTCTTGAAGGNGAATAAATTTGATAATTAAAGCACACCTTTCTTGAAGGATATCTACGGATCACATTCTTTATGTAGATAGGAATGTTTCCTTATGTAGATAGGAATGTTTTTCTTTATCTACCATTATATCCACCAACCATAGAGGGAAACACCTTCCTCTCTATAAATATCAAACTCATGTTTGGAAGTGAGCAAACAATTTCAAAGCTTGTCCACTATCTGTTCTAAGTGACAATGAGTTCCTCTTTTGGAGGTCAGGTGCCAGTTGATCCAAATGACCCACATGTGCGAGATATTGGACAATGGGCAGTAAACGAACACAACAGACAAAGTGGGGATTCACTAAAGTTTCTTGAAGTGGTAAGTGGGTNGGCCTTAGCCGAAGTATTCCCTAATTTATTTAACGTAAGCTCCCGTTCCTCCAGAACTACACCAAATGTTGCCAAGGTTTGCTTCCAATCACATCGTTCGTCACCTTTTGTTAGTATTTCACATTTTAATTAATAATCCAACTAACCGTGTGAAATACGGCTCTAAACGGTCTCAATAAAAATCGAATTCCATGTTTTCATTGTTTCTAAATTATATAGGATAATAAAACTTAAAACTTAAATTAATAATATGTCAATATTATTAATATTTCAAGTGGCTTGTATAATTCAACCTTTAATGTTATATCTATACAAATATAATAATTACTCATATTTTTCATTTTCCTTCTATAGTACTTGCTATTTTCAATCCGTTCTAATTTTCTTTTCTTTCCTAAAATCTCTCTCTTTTGTTTTTCTTTGAACTCTAATTCTTTTGAGTTGTTCAATTCTACCTCCATATTTAATTATTTTAAGCAATTTAAATCTAATTCTTTTAATCACTCTCTATAATTCTTTTAAGCAGTTTAATTCTATTCCCATATTTTTTTTCTTTGGCTTTACTATTCTCAAATCTTAGGTTTTATTTTTTTTTATTTTTTTTATTTTTTTTTTTATAATTTGAATATGTTTTCCCGATCTAATTTTACTCCTATATCTAAATAGTTTAATTGTGTTCCGCAGTTTAATTCTATTCCCAGATTTTTTTTCTTTGGCTTTACTATTCACAAATCTTAGGTTTTTTTTTTTATTTGAATATGTTTTCCCGATCTTCCTTTTTTACTGTTTGCCAAATCTTGGTTTTTTTTTTTTTTTTTTTTAATTTGAATATGTTTTCCAAATCTTCTTTTTCCCTATCTTCCTGATCTTCCTTTTTACTGGGTTTTTTTTTATGTATTTGAATATGTTTTCCAAATCTTCTTTTTTCCTATCTTCCTCCTCATCCTGTTTTCCAAATCTTAGTTTTTTTTTTTTTATTTGAATATGTTTTACCCATCTTCATTTTCATCATGTTTTCCAAATCTTGTTCTTTCTTTTTATTTGAATGTCTTCCAGATCTTTATTTTCCCTATCTTCCTCTCTTTCTTATTTATCTATTCCTGGACCAATTTTAATGTACTCTAGCTAGGATAGATAATTTTTAATTCAGATCTAGCTAGATAATTTCTAATTCAGATCATTCACAGATAATTTCTAAATTTCTAACTCAGATCTAAATAATTGCTAATGAGAAGGAAAAGGTAAATATGAATACTAACCTTTTCAAATGACATCTCTCTTCTGCCTACCATCTCTCCATTATCTGCCTTCCTTCCCGATCTCTCAATTATTGTATAACCATCTCTCCATTATGCATTTTTTTCCTCCAGAAAAATATTTTCTTTCTATTTCTGTTTTTGCTGAATTATTGATACTAAATGAAGGAGATATTTTAGGGGATGGACGGAGAGATTAAAGGAGGTGATCAGTTTTTTTTTTTTTTTTTTTTTTTTTTTTTTTTTTNTAGATCTAAGCTTCACATTCGTTCAAAACCGATGCTCAGCTTGCAGGGGGTGTTAAGGATATTTAGTACTAAATTATAGTTTACCATATATATCCTATTTGATATTTTATTATAAGACAAATATCTTGCCTTCTTACCATAGGTATTGTAACGACCCTAAATTTTCACATACTCAGAGTCGCTACTNCAGGTATCTTTCAATTTATTACTCTTTTCATATCATTGTAATTTATTTGATTATAAATAAATAACTTTCACACCATTTAGGTGGGGTGGATTAAGTAAACATTCTTAGTGTCCATAGATGGTTTTCATCCATATATTGTGAGTACCAAATTTTTTAACTTTTTTAATTAGAGGTAAAGAATATCAATGCTACTTTTAAAATTTTGTAAGTATTTATTGCAAAAATATTTTTCTAAAAAAAAAAAACCAACAAAATAAAACAAAAGTTGTCTCACATCTATTGGTGTGAGAAAGTGAAAACTTGAACTCTATTGGTATGTTCTTAGCTCACTAAGTTACAATAGTTGCTCCTTGTATATCTTAATTGGACGGTTTCGTGTTAATTGGAGAATACATTTTCTAATGGCTCCGAGTTAACTTCTCGGCTGATTCAGTTTGAATCTGATACGCTCAAACTTTTTAAATTATTTAGAGGCATTTAAGGTTAAAGTTAATTTTCATAGTAGAATTTTAAATTATGATTGTTGCTCTACTCTTGACATAGTTGGCTGAATTGAATGATGTATGAACCACACGTTCTCCTGTGACCCCTCCATATACCGTATTTTATCATATGAATTATGTTATGTTATACTCCCTGATGATGTATTATGACTTATATTAAGTTATGATATGACGTGCACACCATGTTAGCAAGAATGTTTTCAAGATTGTGAATTGTTGATATGCTAAGGATGTATTCGTGAAAATGTTTATGAAAGAACAAATGTATGATTTGCATGTTATATGATTTGAAGCTGCGAAGATCTCATGCATTTTTGTATGTCATATGTATCGAAATACTTCTCCATTATAATTAGCATGAACGCATAACTTACGTCACGGCCCAAAGAGTTTAAGCATTAAAATATTTTAAAGTATTTTGTAATGCCCATATTATTAAAAAAAAAAATTAATAAAAATCAAGAAAGTCGTCCGCCACCATAGGTACCGCCAACATTTGTGTGCGTTGGCATGAGGGAGAGAAGAAAGCACTTAATGTAAGATTGATCAAGGAGATTGAGTTCCGACTCCACGCGTAAGTTTTTCTTGTAACTTTTAAAATCTTCCTCAACTTTAAATGAATTTTGTCGATTCTCGTTTTAACGAAACCTATAAGTTTGTAGAAGAAATTTTGAGCAATCAAGGCCTAAGACGCAAGGTTCAAATGAAGGAAGGAAGGAACGAACATGCGTAGCTTGTCGATGCGAGATACAACCTATCCAATTTAGATTGGTTGGACTAGTCGTCGTTTTTTTTTTTAATTTTCAAGTGAAACAGATTTTTAACAAGTTGTAATTATAAATAAATCGTGAAGGATTTAGCTACAATCGAAATTTAGAATTGAAAACAATATCGTAATCACATGATTCGTTTGATAATATAATATTCAACAAAGAATAATCATCTTAAAGTTGTTTAGANAAACTTCCATTAAATTTTTATTTATTTTAATCTAATCCAATCTAAATAAGTGAATAATTTAAAACTCGAATGATATTGGTCTGATGAGGTTGATTAGGTATTTTTGTGTCCTCGAGTTTATTGAACACTAGTAATACAAATACAAATGTCACGAATATGAACGTATAAATAAACATATCCGCCAATTTCTGAGCAAGTTCACTACAAATACTTTGCCAACTTTCCACATAGTTAGTCTTCATGATCAGTAAGGGGCGTGAGAGTATCACCCGGTCCATCTTTCGAATTAAGAAACTTCTTAATTGATACGTCTAATGATTTAGTTTCTTCTCGGACCAGTACTTAGGTGGGACACGTATAGGACTCCAAGAACCCTGGAATTTAATTCTAAAATTTTGGTTTAAAAATACTCTTATTATTAATTTGGGATTAAAACTATTAAAACTTTGGTTCAATTCTATTTTATAGTTAATATTCTTAAACAATTTTTAAAAAGACTCCAAAAACATACTTTCTAACTTTCTTTCTTTTTTTTCTAACTTCAAAAACACATTTCAGGTTTTTTAAAAAATTTAAAAATATATTTACTTTTGGTACTACATTTCAAAACCTTCAAAGTAACGTTTAAAGGATGAAAAGGTAATCTACTCTTAATAATGTTCGATTAATCCACCACACCTAAATGGTGTGAAAGTTATNTGAACACAACAAACAAAGTGGGGATTCACTAAAGTTTCTTGAAGTGGTAAGTGGGTCGAAGCAAATAGTNGTGGAAATAACAACAAAGGGAAAGATAACTATGGTAAGATGATATTTGTCTTATAATAAAATATCAAATATGATATGTATGGTAAACTATAATTTATTACTAAATATTTTTAACACCCCACAGCAAGCTAAGCGTCGGATTTAAACGAACGTGAAGCTTGAATCTGAANCATGGGGCAAAGGTGTTGGAGAAATCATGGGAGGAGCCTCCTCGGACGCTCGTGTTTTTCCAGGTTCCTCTCCAGGAGTGAGATGTCTATGTTACAATCTCCTTCGTGTATCAAAATCCATATCTATAATGGACAATAAAATANCAAACACTTTCTTGACCATCGAAAACTGCAGAGGGATCGTCCCTCAGCGGCTATGCTGCCTTGACTTCGGCGAGAATATGTCTAACTCATGAAGAGGGATCATCGCTTACCGACAATGCTACCTTGGCTTTGGTGAGAATATGTCAACCCAAAAAGTAGAAGGGGAAACTTAGAGCAAGGGATAAAAACAATGTTGAAGCTGGAAGAGTCGCCACAGTTGGCGAAGGAGTCAACTTTGGCTAGAAGGGCGGCGGCGACTTGGTTGGCGAAGAGGCCAGTGCGGCGCCCAGATTCGAAAGGTAAATCTCTGCACAAGGTTGATAGGTTTAGGTTAGGGCTTATGTGAAGGATGAAAGGAAGATTGGGAAGAAAATGAAAGAGACTATATTGGTTGAGGGAAAATCGATTGTGTTGAAAAATGTGAGGTTGTATGTACAAAGTATGGCGAAGGATGATTTGGAGGTCAAAAGGGTGGAGCCGAAGAGTAATCAATCGGCTCTGCATGTGGCAGCCATGACGACTGCCCCTGCGACGTCAAAGCCCGCAGTGGTGGTGGAGAAGAACAGTAGAAGATTTCAAAAGCCATTGAGGATCTGGGTTGCTAAACCAAAATGGCTCTATACCATAAGAATGTTTGACTAATCCACCCCAACTAAATGGTGTGAAAGTTATTTTATTTATAATCAAATAAATTACAAGGATATGGAGAGAGTAATAAGTAGAAATAACAATAAATGAAAAGATAACTATGGTAAAAAGACAAATATCTTGCCTTATAATAAAATATAAAATATGATATATATTGTAAACTATAATTTATTACTAAATATCCTTAACAACTTTCAAAATGTTTAAGGTAGAGGTCGTGGAAGTTGCGGAAATGGTCGAAGTAGTCAAGGTAACAGTTATGAAGAAAATTATGAGAAGAGACTATCGAGCCAAGCAAATTGGCGTGGAAGAGGACACAGTCGAGGAAGAGGTCGCCGATTAAACATTCAGTGCTATAAATGTCAAAACTATGAAGTCTCATCAGAAAAGGACAAGCTCAGTTTGTCGCTCGAGGACAAGGAGAGAAAATTGAAGAAACCACGATTGAGCTCGGAAAAACGAAAACGGCGCAGATGGAATCATCAAATATAGCATTTAAGTTCATGGGGGAGTTTCGTTGGAAATGGGAAAAGGTAGTTTTAATTTTTGGTAAGTTCCATGGTTTTTTTGAAATTGAGTGTCAAAAGAAAAGAACAAAAATAAAAAAAGAAAGGCCAATAACTCTGGTAGGAACAGTGGTAACTGTTTCCGTGAGAGAGCGGGTCAGAAAATGATGGTAGATGGATAGCCATTTTTAGCTTTTATAAAACTTATAAATTAGTTTGTTTCCACGGTAAAAAGGTGAGCAAATAGAGGAGGAAGAAAAAGCAGAAAGAGAAATTGTCTCATCTAACACACAATAAAAAGTCTCTCTACTCTCGACATCTTCTTCATAGTTATATGATGGGTCAAATACCACTACCACCATTAACGAAGACAAGCTACGAGAAGTGGAGCATCCAAATGAAAGCTCTTCTCGGTTCTCAAGACGCATGGGAGGTGGTCGAAGAAGGTTTCAAAAAACCAAAGGATACCACAGGTTATACGGTGGTGCAAAACAAAGCGCTAAAAGAATTGTGATCAAAGGATAAGGCAGCATTATACATGCTGTTACGGGCTGTTGACGAGTCGGGTTTTGAGAAGATTGCCCGGGCAACTATTTCAAAAGAAGCGTGGGACACTTTAGAAAACGTGTTCAAAGGAACCGACCGAGTCAAGCAAGTGCGTCTCCAAACTCTGTGTGGCGAGTTGGAGAGCATGAAGATGAAGGAGTCAGAAAATGTATCTGACCACATTACGCGCGTACAGACCATGACAAATCAACTAAATCGAAACGGAGAAATGCTACACGAGAATCGAGTTGTGGAGAAGACCTTGAGGTCGTTAACCGACAACTTCGAGAATGTTGTATGTGCGATAGAAGAGTCAAAGGACCTAGCGAAGTTCACAGTCGATGAGCTCGCCTGTTCTCTTAAGGCACACGAGCAACGTAAGAAAAAGAAGGAGGAGACACTCGATCAAGCGCTTCAGATTAAGGCATCAGTAAAGGATGAAAATGTACTCTACTCTCAAAATGTTTAAGGTAGAGGTCATGGAAGTCGCGGAAATGGTCGAGGTGGTCAAGGTAACAGTTATGAATAAAATTATGAGAAGCGATTGTCAAGACAAGCAAATTGGCGTGGAAGAGGATGTAGTCGAGGAAGAGGCGACCGATCAAACATTCAGTGCTATAAATGTCAAAAATATGAAGTCTCATAAGAAAAGAACAAGCTGAGTTTGCCGCTCGAGAACAAGAAAAGAAAATTGAAGAAACCACGACTGAGCTCGAGAAAACCAAAACGGCGCATGTGGAATCATTGAACATAGCATTTAAGTTTATGGGAGAGTTTTTGTTGGAATAAATTTAAATGGGGAAAGATAGTTTTAATTTTTTCTCTGTTTTAATTTTTGTTAAGTTCTGATTTTTTGAAATCGAGTAGTTGAAAAAAAGCTAAAGAAAATATGAAAGACTAATAACTATTTCAAGAATAATATTTGGAGTATATATTATTTATGGAATATATCTTAGATATTATATTTTAATATTTTTTATTTTTTTATTTACAATATATTTTATTTTATTCTCAATATTTTAATTATTTTATATTTTTCTCATTTGCCGGCATTAGTTGCTAGCTTGTATCCTATTTAAGCTTATAAATATCAATGAGAATATACAAGTTCGATCTATTTCTATTTCTCATTCTTAACATGGTATTAGAGCACCGATCTTGGTATTCTTAGATATCAAAATTTTCTCTATGGCGGAATCAGCCAAATCCAACTTCAAAATTTCGGATGTTGATATAACACATTCTTATTATATTCATCATTCTAATCAGGTAGGATATTCGTTCCAATCAAATTAAATGGAACAAATTATCAATCCTCAAGTAAATCAGTTATGCATGCTCTTATTGCCAAAAAGAAAATTGGCTTCATTGATGATACAATTGAAGAACCGTCTCAATATGCAAATTCAAACGAATTTGAATTATGGAATCAGTGCAACGGTATGATAATATCTTGGTTAACTCATTCAGTTGAAGCAGATATCGTTGAAGGTATTATTCACGCTAAGACTGCTCATCAAGTGTGGGTTGATCTTCACGATCAATTATCACAAAAGAATGCTCCAGCAAGTTTTCAGATACAAAAGTCTATAGCAATGATGTCACAAGGAACCATGACACTGTCAGTATATTTCACCAAGCTCAAAGCACTCTGGGATGAATTGGAAGCATACCGCACACCATTTACCTGTAATCAACGTCAAATACATGTTGATTAACGCGAAGAAGACAAGTTGATGCAACTACTCATGGGGCTCAATGAGTCTTATAATACAGTGAGATCTAACATATTGATGATGACTCCATTACCTAATGTGAGGCAAGCCTATTCATTACTTGTACAAGAAGAGATGCAGCGTCAGGTAACTTCTGAACCTACTAAGAATTTCTCGATTACATCAGCAGTGTAGAAGAAAACAACATATTCAAAGTTCGCCAAGGATAAATCATGTGAAAACTGCAATAAAAGTGGTCATACAATTGATGAGTGTCGATTCCTTAAGTTTCACTTTTGTGATAGAAGGGGACATACAGAAGATCGATGTCAACAGAAAAATAATTCTAGAAGGGCAGTACAAATCAATCAACGCAACAATCGAGGTATCGATCATCTGCAAATATGGCCGATGTTTCTCAGTTGAATACAGAAAAACAGTCACTTAATTTCATCCCAAATTTTTCTTCTGAGCAATTACAACAAATTGTATCAGCCTTATCTGCACTCAATCATCGTCCTTTTGGTAATTCTGATNTACAATTGAAGAACCGTCTCAATATGCAAATTCAAACGAATTTGAATTATGGAATCAGTGCAACGGTATGATAATATCTTGGTTAACTCATTCAGTTGAAGCAGATATCGTTGAAGGTATTATTCACGCTAAGACTGCTCATCAAGTGTGGGTTGATCTTCACGATCAATTATCACAAAAGAATGCTCCAGCAAGTTTTCAGATACAAAAGTCTATAGCAATGATGTCACAAGGAACCATGACACTGTCAGTATATTTCACCAAGCTCAAAGCACTCTGGGATGAATTGGAAGCATACCGCACACCATTTACCTGTAATCAACGTCAAATACATGTTGATTAACGCGAAGAAGACAAGTTGATGCAACTACTCATGGGGCTCAATGAGTCTTATAATACAGTGAGATCTAACATATTGATGATGACTCCATTACCTAATGTGAGGCAAGCCTATTCATTACTTGTACAAGAAGAGATGCAGCGTCAGGTAACTTCTGAACCTACTAAGAATTTCTCGATTACATCAGCAGTGTAGAAGAAAACAACATATTCAAAGTTCGCCAAGGATAAATCATGTGAAAACTGCAATAAAAGTGGTCATACAATTGATGAGTGTCGATTCCTTAAGTTTCACTTTTGTGATAGAAGGGGACATACAGAAGATCGATGTCAACAGAAAAATAATTCTAGAAGGGCAGTACAAATCAATCAACGCAACAATCGAGGTATCGATCATCTGCAAATATGGCCGATGTTTCTCAGTTGAATACAGAAAAACAGTCACTTAATTTCATCCCAAATTTTTCTTCTGAGCAATTACAACAAATTGTATCAGCCTTATCTGCACTCAATCATCGTCCTTTTGGTAATTCTGATAACAACATCAATGTTGCAGATTTGTTTCCAGTATCTGCATTATCTATTAACTCTATGAGTTCTAATCCATGGATTCTCGAAAGTGGAGCTATAGATCATATAGTATCCAAAGCGAATCCATGGATTCTCGAAAGTGGAGCTACAGATCATATAGTATCCAAAGCTTCTGTTATGATTGAATCAAAGGCTACCACCATNACATCAGCAGTGTAGAAGAAAACAACATATTCAAAGTTCGCCAAGGATAAATCATGTGAAAACTGCAATAAAAGTGGTCATACAATTGATGAGTGTCGATTCCTTAAGTTTCACTTTTGTGATAGAAGGGGACATACAGAAGATCGATGTCAACAGAAAAATAATTCTAGAAGGGCAGTACAAATCAATCAACGCAACAATCGAGGTATCGATCATCTGCAAATATGGCCGATGTTTCTCAGTTGAATACAGAAAAACAGTCACTTAATTTCATCCCAAATTTTTCTTCTGAGCAATTACAACAAATTGTATCAGCCTTATCTGCACTCAATCATCGTCCTTTTGGTAATTCTGATAACAACATCAATGTTGCAGATTTGTTTCCAGTATCTGCATTATCTATTAACTCTATGAGTTCTAATCCATGGATTCTCGAAAGTGGAGCTATAGATCATATAGTATCCAAAGCGAATCCATGGATTCTCGAAAGTGGAGCTACAGATCATATAGTATCCAAAGCTTCTGTTATGATTGAATCAAAGGCTACCACCATTTGTACAGTAAATTTGCCAAATGGAGGGACAACACATGTGTCACATACTTGCAATGTTTCTTTTAATCCTAACCTTAAATTAAACAATGTTTTATGTGTGCATTCATTCAATTTAAACCTAATGTTCATCAGCAAACTTACCATTGACTTGAAATGTTATGTGACTTTTTATCCTGATTCTTGTGTTATGCAGGACTTGGCTACGGGGAAGATGATTGGCTCGGGTAAACAATTCGGAGGTCTCTATCATATTTCTTTATCTCCTATCAAATATTCAGCAAATCAAGTATCTCAGTCATCTCATTTGTGGCATCTACGCCTAGGTCATCCTTCTCCTTCTCGTTTTAAATTTCTAGCTGATCAATTGCATCTTAATAATGCTACTCTTTCTCATGATTGTAGTATTTGCCCATTAGCAAAACAAACTAAGTTGTCTTCTCAAAAATTCAATAACAACCCATTCTCCCTTTGATATGTTACATTGTGTTGTTTGGGGACCACATAAAATTCCAACCCATTCTGGTTTGCGGTTTTTTTCTCACTGTTGTTGATGATTTTACTCAATGTACTTGGGTTTTTCTTATGCAACACAAATATGAAGTACACCATTTGTTAGTAAACTTTGTTAAATTCGTTCAAACTCAATTTCATACAACTATCAAGATAGTTAGGTCAGACAATGGGAATGAGTTCCTATCTTTGCAACCATTTTTTACTTCTCGTGTCATTGAATTTCAGCGCACTTGTGTCTATACTTCACAACAAAATGGAGTCGTAGAACGTAAGCATCGTCATATCCTAAATGTAGCTAGGTCTCTTCTTTTTCTGTCACAGATTCCACTTAATTTTTGTGGAGAATGCATTTTAACGGCTGTTTATCTTATAAATAGAACACATCACCATTGTTATCTAACAAAACACCCTTTGAAGCACTCTACAAACGACCACCTACATTTCACCATCTTAAAGTTTTTTGTTACAAATGTTATACAACTGTAGTACATCCTAAGCAAAAATTTGAACCTCGGGCAATTCCTTGTGTTTTCATAGGATATCCTTGTGGTCACAAAGGTTACAAGTTGTATGACATGCAATCTAAAAAATTCTTTATCAGTCGTGATGTTAAATTTTGTGAAGATGATTTTTCTTTTTCATCGACTTCACAAACTTTGACATTAGCTCCTTCAACTCCCGTTTTACCATGATCCATCCTACCCAAACATCCATTCTAATCCTTCTATTCCTTCGTCGTCTCCTCCGCCTTCTATTCCTTCTCCAAATTCATAAGTTCCAGATTCACCCACTAAATCTAATCTTATCCCACTTGATACATCAGTTTCACTCCGCGTTCTACTCATACCAAACAACCTCCAACTTATTATAATGATTATGAGATGTCTTCTGGAGCCAATCATTTAACTCTAGCTCAAGTTCCAACTCTGGCACCAGGTATCCCCTTCATCATTACCTTTCATTCTCTCATTTTTCTCCTACTGAACGTGCTTTTCTAGCTCTTATTACAGCCCAGACAGAACCTAAAACCTATGATGAGGCAGTTGGCAACCCATTATGGCAGTAGGCTATGAATGATGAAATTGTAGCTTTGGAACGTAATCATACTTGGTCTCTTGTTCCTCTACCACCTGGCCATAAAGCTATTGGTTGTCGTTGGGTGTATAAGATTAAACACAACTCTGATGGTTCTGTTGAACGTTACAAAGCTCGATGGGTAGCAAAGGGATACACTCAGGTTGAAGGTGTTGATTACAAAGAGACATTTTCTCCTATAGCGAAACTTACTACACTTCGTTGCTTACTCACTATTGTCGCTGCTCGAAAATGGTTCACTCATCAGTTGGATGTTCAAAATGTCTTTCTCCATGGTAATCTAGACGAGGAAGTTTATATGTCTTTACCACCAGGTATTCGCTGACAGGGGGAGAATACAGTATGTTGGCTCCATAAATCTCCTTATGGTTTAAAACAGGCTTCTCGCAATTGGTTCTCCATATTCTCTACCACTATACAAAATGCAGGCTACACTCAGTCCAAAGCAGATTACTCTTTATTTACTAAGAGTAAAGGTACTTCTTTCACTGCAGCTCTTATCTATGTTGATGATATTCTGTTGACAGGCAATGATCTCAAACAAATTCAACATTTCAAGACTAGTTTACTCAAGAAATTCCTAATCAAAGATCTAGGGAATTTGAAATATTTCCTGAGTATTGAATTTTCTAGGTCTAGAAAATGAATCTTTATGTCTTAAAGCAAGGATGCTCTAGACATTTTTCAAGACACAGGTCTTACAAGAGCACGTCCAAAAAAATTTTCTATGGAGCAAAATCTGAAACTTTCTTCAACAGAAGGAGAAAAGTCGAATGATCCAAGTAAATACAGATGGTTGGTTGGCAGATTAATATATTTAACCGTTACTATGTCTGACATAGTGTATTCAGTTCGTATGCTTAGTCAATTTATGCATGAACCAAGAAAACCACATTGGGAGGCAGCTCTTCGAGTTCTGAGATACATCAAAGGTACTCCTGATCAAGAACTTCTACTACCATCTAAAAATAACTTGAGATTACAAGCATATTGCGATTCAGACTGGGGTGGTTGTCGAACTTCCAGATGGTCTATTTCTTGGTTCTGCATTTTCCTTGTAAATTCAATTATTTCTTGAAAGTCTAAAAAACAAACCAATGTGTCCAGATCATCAGCAGAAGCCGAGTATCGAGCTATGACAAATACTTGTTTAGAGTTAACTTGGTTAAGATACATTCTCCATTTGAAAGTTCCACTGTCCGAACCAACATTATTGTACTGTGATAATCAAGCAGCATTACACATAGCAACCAATCCAGTTTTTCACGAACGTACAAAACACATTGAAATAGATTATCGTAGAAAAATTACAAGCTGGAATCATCAAACCGTGTTATGTTTCGACTAAAATGCAATTGACAGATATTTTCACTAAAGCTTTGGGAAGACATCAATTTGATTTTTTGAAAAACAAGTTGGGTGTGATTGACCTGCACTCTCCTGAGGGGAAGTGTTGAGATATAATATTTAGAATATATATTATTTATGAAATATATCCTAGATATTATATCTTAATANATCAAGAACTTCTACTACCATCTAAAAATAACTTGAGATTACAAGCATATTGCGATTCAGACTGGGGTGGTTGTCGAACTTCCAGATGGTCTATTTCTTGGTTCTGCATTTTCCTTGTAAATTCAATTATTTCTTGAAAGTCTAAAAAACAAACCAATGTGTCCAGATCATCAGCAGAAGCCGAGTATCGAGCTATGACAAATACTTGTTTAGAGTTAACTTGGTTAAGATACATTCTCCATTTGAAAGTTCCACTGTCCGAACCAACATTATTGTACTGTGATAATCAAGCAGCATTACACATAGCAACCAATCCAGTTTTTCACGAACGTACAAAACACATTGAAATAGATTATCGTAGAAAAATTACAAGCTGGAATCATCAAACCGTGTTATGTTTCGACTAAAATGCAATTGACAGATATTTTCACTAAAGCTTTGGGAAGACATCAATTTGATTTTTTGAAAAACAAGTTGGGTGTGATTGACCTGCACTCTCCTGAGGGGAAGTGTTGAGATATAATATTTAGAATATATATTATTTATGAAATATATCCTAGATATTATATCTTAATATTCTTTATTTATGATTTGATTTCCAATATATTTTATTTTATTCTCAATATTTAATTATTTTATATTTTTCTCATTTGTACGCATTAGTTGCTAACTTATATCCTATTAAGCTTATGAATATCACGAGACTATACACCTTCCATCTATTTCTATTTCTCATTCTTAACATTTTTTTTTTTAACAATTGACGTCTTCACGAAAAGTATTTCTCGTCTCTTTGAATTTTTTAGATCCAAGCTTCACATTCGTTCAAAACGACTCTCAACTTGCAGGGAGTGTTAAGGATATTTAATACTAAATTATATTTTACCATATATATCATATTTAATATTTTATTATAAAATCCTTATCATAGGTATCTTTCCATTTATTACTCTTTTCATTTCATTGTAATTTATTTGATTATAAATAGATAACTTTCACACCATTTATGTGTGGTGGATTATGTAAACGTTCTCAGTGTTGTTTTCATCCATATATTGACAGTATGAAATTTTTTAACTTTTTTTTATAAAAGTAACGGAAATCAAAGCTACTTTTAAAATTTTGTGAGTATTTATTGTAAAAATATTTTTGAACTTCTTGAAAAAAAATTGAAGGGTATTAATAGACAAAATAAAAACACCCGAAAAAACAAACAAAACAAAATAAAATAAAAGTTCTCACATCTATTCTAACAGCTCTTAGTCAATTTCGTCACTGATTTAGTTTGGGTCTAATAAGCTCATAATTTTTCAACTGTTTAGAGACATTTAAGGTTAAAGTTAATTTTCATAGTATAATTTTAAAATAGGATTGTTGCTCTACTCTTGACATGGTTGGATGAATTGAATGATATGAACCAAACGCTCTCTCTGTGACCCCTCAATGTACCGTATTTTATCAATGAATTATGTTATGTCATACTACTTGATGATGTATTATGACTTATATTAAGCTATGATATGACATGCACACCATGTTAGCAAGATTGTTTTCGAGATTGTGAATTGCTGATATGCCAAGGATGTATTCGTAAAAATGTTTATGAAAGAACAAATGTACGATTCGCATGCTATATGATTTGAAGCTATGGAGACCTCACGCATTTTTATGCGTCATATGCATCAAAATACTTCTTCATTATAATTAGTATGGACGCGAAAGAGTTTAAGCATTAAAAAATATTTTAAAGTATTTTGTAATTCTCATATTATTAAAAAAATAATAATAATACTAATAAAAATCAAGAAAGCCGTTGGCCACCATAGGTACCGCCCACAATTGTGTGCGTTGGCACGAGGAAGAGAAGAAAGCACCTAATGTAAGATTGATCAAGGAGATTGAGATCCGACTCCACCATTAAGTTTTTCTTGTAACTTTTAAAATCTTCCTCAACTCTAAATGAATTTTGTCGATTCTCGTTTTAATGAAATCTATAAGTTTGTAAAAGAAATTTTGAGCAATCAAGCCCTAAGACGCAAGGTTCAAATGAAGGAATGAACGAATGCTCATAGCTTGTCAACGCGAGATACAACCATTCCAATTTTGTTTGGTTGGACTAGTCATGGATTTCTTAAAATTCTCGAGTGAAATAGATTTTTAACCAAATTGTAATTATAAACAAATCGTGAAGGATTGAGCTACAATCGAAATTTAGAATTGAAAACAATATTGTTATCGTATGACGTTTGATATATCATATTCAACAAAGAATAATATCTTTAAGTTGTTTAGATAAGAGAGAGTTAAAGGTCAAATCAGCAACCACACATAATCTAAACATCATCAAATTGTTTAATTTTGTTATTGATTTAAGTGGAATGATATAAGATACGAATATTAGAGTGTTGAACAACATAATTCACGTGTTTTTTTTTCTTAATGAATATAATAATTAAAACACACTTTTCTCAAAGGATATCTACGGATCACATTCTTTATGTAGATAGGATCGTTTTTTTTTTAATCTACGATTATATCCACTAACGATAGAGAGAAACACCTTCCTCTCTATAAATATCAAACTTTTGTTTGAAAGTGAGCATACAATTTCAAAGCTTGTCGACTATCTGTTCTAAGTGACGATGAGTTCCGTTCCTGGAGGTCCAGTGCCGGTTGATCCAAATGACCCACACGTGCGAGATATTGGAGAATGGGCAGTGAAGGAACACAACAAACAAAGTGGGGATTCACTCAAGTTTCTTGAAGTGGTAAGTGGGTCGAAGCAAATAGTGTCTGGAGTGTTGTACAAGCTTGTGTTGTTGGTTGATGTTGGTGCAAATCATCATCGAAAATATGAGGCTAAGGTGTGGGAGCAACCATGGGTGAAGCCTCCTCGGAAGCTCGAGTCTTTCCACGTTCTTCTCCAGGAGTGAGATGTTTATGTTACAATCTCCTTCGTGTATCAAAATCCATATCTATAATGGAACAATAAAATAAAACTTCTTATCAATCTTTATATATTTTTGTTTTTCTTATCCTCGCATTCTATTTCAATCTCTATTCGGGTGAAAACGTCCATTAAATTTTCATTTATTTTAATCTAGTCCAATCTAAATAAGTTCATAATTCAAAACCCGATTGATATTGGTCTAATGAGGTTGATTAGATTTTTTTCGAGTTCTCGAGTTTATTGAACACTCCGAATATCACTCATAAGATGCGTAAGTGGCTTGAGAATATGGACTCCATCCATGTTTAGAATTAAGAAACTAGTTTCTTCTCCACCGAGTACTTAGGAGTCGCACGTTTATTTATAGGACTCTAACAATCGAGGAATCTAATTCTTAAACTTTTGTTAAAAAATAATTGTTCTCGATTGATTTTAATAACAAAATGTGAGTGTTTCCCACAAATAATTGTGTTCAATAGTCCTTAGCTTACTAAGTTATAATAATTGCTTCTTTTCATTCCATTTGAGTGGTTCTAAGCTAGTCAGAGAATACATTTTCTAACGACTCCAGATCGGCTTCTCTGGTGATCTAAGCTTGAATCTGATACGTTTGAACCCTTTCAACACTTTGAGGCATTTAAGGTTGCTTTACTATTGACCTCTCCATGTACGGTAGTTTGTCACATGAATTATGTTATGCTATGTTATGTAATGTCATACTACGTGATGATGTATTATGACTTATGGTGTCTTGGACACCATGTTAGCATGATTGTTTTCGAGATTGTGAATTGTTTATGAAAATGCTTATAAAGAAACGAAGGTATGATTTGCATGTTGTTTGTCATATTCTCATTATAATTAGTATGAACGCGTATCTTTTAAGTCATGACCCTAAATGTTTGAAAATAGTTCGAGGATTAAAAATATTTTGAAGCAATTTGTAATGTCCATATTATTTAAAAAACTAATAATATTAATCAAAATCAAGAAAGTTATCGGCCACTATAGGTACCACCGACAAATGTGTGCGTTGGCTTGAATATAAAATTTGGTTACACAGTTATAAGGGGTACATTATCGAACTCGTCCAGTGGACCCATGTGTATTTGTGCACCGTATGTAAATAAGTACTATAAATATAATCTAACGCAAAAATAAATAAATAAATAAAGTAGAACCCAAAAAATTACGGGTGTACATTCAACCCGACAACTTTGACCAATCCAACTTGAACTATAAGGGTTGGGTTGGATTGGATTAGTTTTTCGGGTTGGTTTGAGTTCATTTGTTCTGAATCCGAACTGACTCGGTTCGATTTCAGATTCATGGGACAAAACCCTCGGGCTGACCTAAGCCAAATAAAAATATATAAAATATACTAAGAAATTTATATTAATGACCATACTTGTTCAAATTTAAAACACGTGAGTTTGAACTCAATTATTTTATTATTTTGTTTTTTATTTCTTAATTTTTATTTTCTTATATAAATATTTTAAAAACACCTTAATATTTCATAATATTTTAAAATACGAATAAATAAACATGTAACTATCCTAACAGTTTCTAACCAACCATCATTCAATTTAAGAATATAATTTAGGATAGATTTATTAATTATAATTTATACAAGGTTATTTTGAAACGAATACGTATAGTGTTCAATGTTCATAGATTATACCTATATTTGAATAATTTTTACTTTCCATCTATCATCTTTCTCATTGGATTGGGTGGAAAGTAAATAAATTTAAATGCTAAATTTTATCAAAAGTTATCTAAAATATTTGGACCATTTTAGTGTTTACTATAGCTTCTGAATTAACATGTTTTTAACACCTAAAATAGTGGACACAATTGGATCGATAAAAATTTAGTTTGTTATAAAATTGAGATAAGTGTAAATTTTAATGTATTTATTATCTATTTGTTGCAATATTATTATATTACCATTTATATATAATTTATATATATATATATATATATATATATATATATATGTATTTTTTCATTTTTTCTAATAGTTTTGGGTTATCTAACTCTAACCAAACTATTATAATACTTTTTCTGTTATAATAATATTTTTAAACTAATCTTTTTTTATTTTTATTTTTTTAATTTTACGATCTATCTTATATCTTTTTAATTTTAACTAATTCGGAACAAGTGTCATATTTTAGTTATTTTTAGTTCTATAATAATGTTGAACTATGTTAATATGTTACCATTTTCGTTTTCTGGATTGAATTTTTTATTTTATTTTTTTGTGAGCAATTATAGATTGGTTTGTGTTTGTTTGTGAACTTTTAATTATCTTTTATCTAAGATATCCGAATAATTATAAATGGCGGATAAATAAAACTTTTTTTTTTTTTAAATAATTTTTTTTAACAACCCGAGAGGTGTACATGGTCCGGATTGGGTTGGGTTGAGGGTTTTTTTTGACCCAACCCAAAAGTAAGGGTTGGTTGGATTGGTAACCCAACCCAACCCGAAACTTTTCACAACCCGACCCAACTCAACCCTCTACTTTCGGGTTGGGTCCGGGTTGGGTTGTTAATTTTTTTTTTAAGTTTTATTTATCCACAATTTATAATTATTCGGATACAATCTTATATAAAAATATATTAAAAATTTACAAACAAACACAAATCAATCCATAATTATTAAAAAAAAAACAAATTCAATAAAAAAACAACGAGCAAAAATTGTAACATATTAACATAGTTCAACATGTCATAACATAAAACTAAAGAATGCTAAGTACCGACATTTCTTGAAAATGAGTTAAAATAGAAAAAATATAAGGATATATCATGAAATTAAATAACAATAAAAATAATTAGTTTAAAGATTAAAAAAAACATAAAAATATTTTAGTTGAAATATGTTTACCATTAACGGTTATGTTAGTAAAGTATTTTTTAAAAATATATATACAAAATAAAAAAAAACATATATTTGTATAATTTATGAAAATATAATTGTTGGTTAGTAAGGTATTTTTAAAATATATATATAAAAGAAAAAAAAAACATGTATTTACATATATATAATTTATGAAAATATAATTGTTTGAACATATAGTTGTTATGTTAGTAAAGTATTTTTTAAAAATATATATATATATAAAAGAAAAAAAAAACATATATTTGCATATATATAAATTTATGAAAATATAATTGCTTGTTAATAAATTATTTTTTTAAAATATATATATATATATATAAAAAAAGAAAAAAAAAGCATGTATTTATATATATATATATATAATTTATGAAAATATATATATAATTTATAAAAATATAATTGTTTGAACGTATAATTGTTATGTTAGTAAAGTATTTTTTAAAAATATAATATATAAAAGAAAAAAAACATGCATTTGCATATATATAATTTATGAAAATATAATTGTTGGTTAGTAAGGTATTTTTAAAATATATATATATAATATAATTATTTGTTTGTAATGTATTTTTAAAATATATTATATAAAATATAATTGTTTGTTAGTAAGGTATTTTTAAAATATACTTATATAATATAATTGTTTGTTAATAAGGTATTTTTAAAATGTATATATAATATAAAAAAAAAAAAACATGGCCACTTTGGCAAACCTATTATAAATAAAATTTCTTAATATATTTTATATATTTGAATTTGGCTTGGGTCAACTCGAGAGTTTTACCTACGAACTCGAAACCGAACCGATTCAGTTTAGGTTCAGAAAAATGAACCCAACCCTACTCGAAATGCTAATCCAACCCAATTCAATAAGGTCGGGTTGGGTTGGTCCTAGTTGTCAGGTTGAATGTACACCCCTAAGTTGGGTTAGGTTGTGAAAATTTTCAAGTTGGGTTGGGTTATCAGTCTAACCAACCCAAATTTTTTGGTTGAGTAAAAAAAATCCTTCAGCCCAACACATCTCTAACCACGTACACCCCTACTACTACAAAAAAAAAAAATAATAATAAATAATGATGAATTAGGTCTTCATTTGTCGTGATACATGTTACATGTGTATTCATTTTTCCACCTTAATATTTGANTTAAATTTTTTTTTTAATGTAAAAGTAAGAGGCTAATGCACGATTAACAACTTACGTTGTTGATGTCATGAAATGTTTATTAAAAATTTAAATAATCATCCTTTTATTAAATGATTTTTAAAATAAAAGTAAGAGACGAACACAAAGCTGTAGATGTTATGGAATAAAGAGCTTATAAAGTTTTTGCATTATTCTGTATTTTTTAATTAATAAGTACATTATTTTTTTTATCGTATTTCTAATTTCACTTTAAAAATAATGTCTCATTGAGTGAGGAAAGGAAAAATATATATTTTTAGATGTTTTTTTAAATAAAAATATATTTTAGTTTCTTAATTTAATTAAAATGTTTATTTACAATCAAATTATGATATAAATTGATAGATTGGTTATTATTATTATTATTATTATTATTATAAGGCGTGAAAATTTTGTTTTATTTAAAATTAATTGATTGAAAATGTTATGTAAGACAACAAAAATTATGAATAAATAGGAATAATGTTTAAGAATCTAAAATTAAGAAGATAGTTAACAAAATTTATATTATTTCAAATATTTTTAAAACTCCCAAATCTATAATAATTTAAATACAAATTAAACAACTTTTGTAGTCCAACTCCATCGTTAACATTTATATAAATTTCGAAGTATTTCTTTACAACCGTTACAAAAGACAACTTATGAACAGAGAGGAATTATGTAACAGTTCAAGTCCACCGCTAGCAAATTTTGTCTACTTTAGCTCATTAGATACCCATTAGATCTCATAGCTTTAAAACATGTCTGTTACGGAGAGATTTTCACACCCTTTATAAACAATGTTTCGTTTCTGTCTCCAACGAATGTGAGATCTCACAATCCACCTCCCTTGGTGGCCAACATCCTCGCTAGCACACCCTTCGGTGTCTGACTCTAATACCATTTGTAATAACTCAAGCCCACTGCTAATAGATATTGTCTGTTTTGGCTTGTTACGTATCACCGTTAGCCTCACGGTTTTAAAATGCATTTACTAGAAAGAGATTTTCACACCCTTTTAAAGAATACTTTATTCCCCTCTCTAACCATTATTGTGATGTCCTACATTGGTTGGGGAGGAGAACAAAACACCATTGATAAGGGCGTAGAAACCTTCCCCTATCAAACGCGTTTTAAAGCCTTGAGGGGAAGCCTGAAAAGGAAAGCTCAGGCTAGCGGTGAATCTCAACCAAGTACTTGAACTTTCAGGTACTTGGTCGAGATACCTTGAGGATAGACACGAGACGGTGTGCTAGTAAGGACGCTGGACTCCAAAGGAGGTGGATTTGGTGGCAGTGCTAGTGAGGGCGCTGACCCGAAGGGGGTGGATTGTGATTTCATTTTAAACTCATCAACAAAGAACTTAGAAGTATTTCTTTATAATCGTAACAAATGACAAAATTTATGAACCGAGAGGAATCACATTTAATAATTTAGAATTAAAAACAAGTTCGTTATCCAACAAAGAATTAAAAATATCCAATTTTAAGAGAATCAATACATATTCAACCTTCAACATAGAATAACTATCTTTACATTTTTTTATTAGTTGCTTAATTTTATTTTTATTGTATGATACTAAGTAGAGTGATAATATTACCAAAGTATTTAATTAAATGAATATGAAGCTTAACACACATTGCTCACTTACTTAAACAATTTACGAATCACATTCCATATACAGATAGGATCGTTTACCATTATCTACGATTATATCCACAAACGATCGAAGGAAACACCTTACGATCATGTCTATAAATACCAAGCTCTTGTTTGAAAATGAGCAAAGCATATCAAATTTCGTTCGTTAGGTATCTACACAAAAGTCAAGATGAGTTCCTCTAGCCTCGAAAAATATGTAAACCCAGGAGGTCTGAAGGACATCGATCCAAAGGACCCACACGTGGTGTTTATTGGACAATGGGCAGTGAAAGAATACAACAGAAGATCTGGAAAATCACTAATCTTCCTTTCGGTGTCACGTGGATGGATACAGGTGGTGGAGGGGTTTATGTACTACCTTGAGCTAGTGGTTGATGATGGCCCAAATAACCCTAAAAAATATGGGTGCAAGGTGTGGGAGAAATCATGGGAGAATTTCCTCGATCTCTTAGCTTTTGAAGAGATTTACGGTTGATGAATCCATGTCTATGTTGCACTCTCCTTTACGTGTCGATCCATGTCTATAATGGAACACTAAAATAAAAATAAAATAAAAGCTCTTATCTTTACTTACAACTTTGTTTCTTCTTTTTGTACGGTTTGCTTTTACTTATATTACTTATTTTCTTCGTTAATGGTGTGAAATCTCACATTAGTTGGAGAAGGAAACGAAACATTCTATATAAGAGTGTGGAAACCTGTTCATAGTAAACGTGTTTTAAAACTTCGAAGGGATGCCCTTCAATATGAGTGGGGCTTAGGTTGTTACAAATGGTATTAAAGTCAATACACTGAATCGTGTGTCAGCAAAGACGCTGGCTTTCAAGGGGGTGGATTGTGAGATCTCACATCGGTAGAACAAAGCATTTATTATAAGGTGTGGAAACCTCTCCATAGTAGACGTGTATTAAAACCTCGTGGGGATGCCCTTCAACGGAAAGCCCAAGACAATATCGGTGGGGCTTGGATTGTTACAATGGTATTAGAGCCAGACATTGGATCGTGTATTAGTAAGGACGCTGGCCCTCAAGGGAGTGGATTGTGAGATCCCACATCGGTTGGAGATGAGAACAAAGCATTAATTGTAAGAGTGTGGAAATCTCTCCATAATAGACGTGCTTTAAAATCGTGAGGGAAGTTCTTGAAGGGAAAGAAAGTCTAGAGAGGATAATATCTGCTAGCGGTGGGATTAAGCTTTTCCAAATGAAGATATCAAAAATATGTCTTGCAAATTTGCATAAATATAAAGGATCCAACCTATATAAGTCTTACTCAAAAACGGTAGAATCGAGCATGGATCGAAAAATCCACTGAACCACTCGAGTCGATGGAAAACAGTCGAGCCTACCCAAACTAGTGGAGAACTAAACCAAAGAGGACTTAAACGTTGAACTAGTTGATGAAGGGGAACGATAGCCTTCTTGTGCACGACCAACCATGCACGTAATTAAATATAAATGAAAATCGATAAATATTAAATGGAAATAAAAATATACAAACAACACGAAGACTAAATACGTTAAAACCGTTCAAAAATTCAATTTAGTTGAATTGGTGACCTCACTTCGTAATCAACCTTAGGATTATAGGCTAGCTCTAGCGCGCATCCTTCTCGATTTTCATATTTTAGCTACTACATGCATAAGGGGTATATTAACGAACCCGTCGAGTGGGCCCACGTGTATTTATGTACTGGATGTAAATAAGTACTATAAATATAATTCTATGTTGTATGTGTATCCATTTTTCCACCGTGTTGAAGGAATTTCTCGAGTTTTTTAGGTAAGGAACCAATGTACAATTGACGGCTCGAGGAATGTTCATTAAAAATTTAAATAATCATCCTTTTTGTCTTTTAGCGTGGATGACATGGAATAAAGAGTTTAGAAAATTTTTGCATTATTCCGTATTTTTTAATTAATAAGTACATTATTTTTATCCCGTTCCTAAATTTCACTTTAGGGAGCTATTGAATACTCGGTTTATATATATATATATTAAAAATAAATGAATTCCTAAACTAATTTAGAATTAAAAACGAGATCCGACACCTTAGGATACTTTTGACATCAATTTTGACGGAATCAATACCATATTAAACAAAGAATAATTATCTTTCCATTTTTCTTAATTGTTTAGTTTTGTTATATAAGACTAAGTACAGTGGTAATATAATTAAATGAATATGAAGCTTTAACACACCACAGTGGTAATATAATTAAATGAATATGAAGCTTTAACACACCGGCATTGCTCACTTTCTTAAACAACCTACGAATCACATTCCATAGGTAGATAGGATTGTTTACCATTATCTACAATTATATCCACAAACGATCCAAGCACCTTACGATCTTGTCTATAAATACCAAGCTCTTTGTTTGAAAGTGAGCAAACTATATCAAAGTTGATTTGTTAGGTATCTACGCAAAAGTTGAGATGAGTTCCTCTAGCCTCGAAAAATATGTAAACCCAGGAGGTCTGAAGGAAATCGATCCAAAGGACCCACACGTGGTGTTTATTGGACAATGGGCAGTGAAAGAATATAACAGAAGATCTGGGAAATCACTGATCTTCCTTTCGGTGTTACGTGGGTGGATACAGGTGGTGGAGGGGTTTATGTACTACCTTGAGTTGTTGGTTGATGATGGCCCAAATAACCCGAAAAAATATGGGTGTAAGGTGTGGGAGAAATCATGGGAGAATTTCCTCGATCTCTTAGCTTTTGAAGAGATTTTCGATTGATGAATCCATGTCAATGTTGCACTCTCCTTTACCTATCAATCCATATCTATAATGGAACAATAAAATAAAAGCTCTTATCTCTATTTACAACTTTTTTTTTCTTCTCTCTTTTGTTACATTGAGTTTACTCGATAATAGTCGTTAAGTGATCATAACAGCTCAAATCTAACTCTAACAGATATTGTTTGCTTGGATCCGTTACATATCGTCATCAGCCTCACAATTTTAAAACATGTCCATTAGAGAGAGGTTTCCACACCCTTATAAAAATGATTTGTCTCGTGAGATCTTATTTTCTAGTATATCTCATCAATACCAATTTCATTCTATAAACCTAACAAATCCAACTTATACAATTATTACTAAAAAAAACAAATTAAAGAAATATTTATCGATTATCAACTAAACAAAAAATATATAAGTAATAATAATAACTTTTGTTTTATCATTCAATTATGTATACGAATAGATAGATATAGATAAGAGTGAACCATAGACATCTCAAGAACAAAACTCTATGCATTTTTCGTAATTAATCAAGTTAGATATTTATAGAGAGGAGGGTGTCTCGATACCGTTCTTGGATATAGTCGTAAATAGGAGGAAACGATCCTATCCACACATAGAAAAGATGTGCATCATACAAAGATCTGCACAAAAAAAATCATTTATTCGTTAATGAAATCATTAATTGGTATAAAACCCTTGATTATACAATTGTTTAATATGACCAAATATCAAGAACGACAGTGCCATCACTTCTCACTACTAACACTGAATGCCCCATTCCAATGCTCATCTTCCTCTGAACCAATCACCAAAAGTAGAGGTTGCAAAATGCAAGTTGGAAAGATAAGGGAGCAAATCTGAATGTCCAAAAGGTGAACGTTTAAGACTAAAAGGAGCTATATTTGTGCAATAAGAATCTCGTTCCACGTATCCGGGATACCAGGTAAACACCAATGCAAGCAATCACTACCGCCCGAGGTTCCTTTAATACTGAAATGGGATTTATGAGCTTCGTCCCTCAACTGAGAAAGAGCAGTTATATCTAACATCTTTACCTTTGTACCTCTTACCGCACTCTCAACCATTGCATCACTTGATTCATTCTGTTCAACATTGCTTCCTCTAGTTAACGGTGTGGTATTGTCACAGTTACCACCAGTATTCCATTCCCCATTACGAAAATGGCGAGGAGATATGGTCCTGAAAAAAGCCTTGAGTCGAGGATGAGAGGGAAGTTGCGAATCAAGCCATTTGATGATACTATGCACTGTAAAATTCTTAGCTATGCCAATTTCTTTCAAGTTCCCGAGTTCACTACGAATTCCATCTTTGTACATTATCCATCTATTTTGTCTAATTTTTCCTCTGTTCCAGTGATGTCCTGTATTAAGAACCAACACATCAAACCGATGGAGGAACTTTCTCAGAAATGCTGGAGGACGATCAAGATGCATGGCTACATCAGTGGTTGGGTCTGAGATGTTCAAAGGCAATAAATCACTGAGGCTTGATGACCAATAGTATAAAATAGTAGTATTGGTGCTCGGGAAACGATAAGCCCAGCCATCTGGACGAATAGCACCCTTAGCTTTGACAAGACCATATTCCTTTCCCACGTCTTCAACATCAGGACTCTCTTCCCCACCAGTGACCATACACATCAAAGACTGAAACTGCTGCCTTCCTAATGAATCGCCAATGAATGCAATGGTTTTGTCCTGCATTCTGAAAAGAACATACTAAGGTCACTTAAAAGCATATACTAAGGTCACTTAAAAAAACATTAAGAATGGCAGAAAGTAACCTAACAAAATCACAATAATTAAATAGTTACCACTAAGACAGACAAGTTGACATTGTACTATCTGGACCCTAAGATAACTATACAATATTTCAGAATTCATGGCAAGGGTGGAACTTGTTTGATTGCATATTTTAAAACCTGTTAACTAAATAAAACAAGACAATTATGTATAAACTAATTTAGATGTTTCAAGTTCTTTTTGTTTGACAACTATCATCCCGAACTTAACATATGCACAAATCAAGAGGGAAGTCAAGTACCTTTGCAGGAATGCAGACCGCTGGAATGCTGGCAACGCACAATCTTTGGGAACCCAACGATATCTCTCATAAGAAAAATCTGTCCTCTGGGTCAGTCTACATGCCCACATAGCAGATAACCATCGCTTACACCCAAAACCAGAGTATAGCGGTCGACTATCATCAGGGACCCATCCACCATTTCCATAGCTACAGGCTGAAGAGTTTAAGGAATAAACAACCTCGGAATCAAAACCAACTAGTATGAGCTATAACTCTAATTCTACTATATGCAGGAACGGGGCCAGTTATTTGTAAGATGGTTAATGACATTCTTTTGGTGAGAACTCAGAATGTCTACGGCATGAGAATTGTGAATCTAAACGAAATTATTTCTATTAGTAAACAAGAAACTTTTTGTTAGTATAACAAAAGTACAGAGCAATACACGATCTTCCTTATCCATCTGACTATTTCACAAATGAGTTTAATTGATATTAGTAGACTTACTAATCAAATATTAAGTTGACAATAAGAAAATCAATATCTAATAAATTTCATTTACTATACCTATATAATGCTAATTAATCCAATATAAATTTCATTTGAATTAGTTTTATCAATCAAACTTAAATGCATAATATGCCCCACTTACCGATTTAATGACAATTAAATTTTCATTTAATGAGGAAAACATAGACCTTAGCAGAGGAAATATTATTCTATGACGCCATAATCCATATGGTTTAACAGTAAGAAACTTCCAACAACTTTTTGTCCAATTTCATAAGATTCGAAACAAAAGGAAAAAGAAGTAACAATGTCATCTCACGCCGCCCTCAAACTTTCAAGTTCAATTAATCGCCCTCAAACTTTACAAGTTCAATTAATCTTCTATTAAATCTTGCTCTTTTTTCTTTTTTCTTTTTCTTTTTCTATGGGATACCAGTCAGATTTTTTTTCTTACAACTAAATCTTTAATCAAGAATCTTTACATCCAATAAAGCAAACATATGACTGATAAATGAGCACAATCAAAACTAATCAGAGTTTCAAGAGAAGAATACATCCCCTATGTACTCTTCATTTTAGACTTTTCCCTTGTACAAATAATTCAATGATATTCAACAAAAGTTACTAAGAAAGAGGCTCAAATCGCAAGCAGGGATCATGCCCCCATGAAACTCCTGACGGTTTCTCAATTGTATATATCATGCTAGCAAGAAAATTGGAAAAAAATACCACTAGTTTGGTATAAGTACTTACTGTTCTCATTACTCTGGCTCCTGTTAAGAATTATTGTGGATGCAAAGTCTGTGGGTGTAACTTCTGAGTGTGCACTATCTTTTACTGTCTCTTCTTTTGTACTTGAATTTGAATATGTTTTTTCAGTATTCTCCTTTGCTGTGTTAGGTAATTCAGAACTGTTCGTCGGACCTACAATGAATCCTAAACAAATAAAATCATCAGTATGGTACACAAATAGCAAGAAAGGAAGGACACTAATTCTGGATTTGAATGTGTTTAGGCATTCTACTAAATTCATTACATTTATGAAACATCTCTTGCATTACCAATTTTGACATTATCAATTTTGCTCTCGAAGTATCAAAAGTATTCAATTGCATCCCTACGCAACAAATGTGGTTGAAATTGATACTGTAACGGTGATGCAGAATTGTCAAAACATTGTTTTCTGTGAATTGACATTTGTTTAATCTTAAATAATTACCCGACCCTTTTACTTTAAAAATCCAACCAACTACTTGAGAAAGGAAAATCCATGGGCTTAATTACTAAAAGAAAAGAAAGGAGGATAGCACGTTCATTTGGTAAGTTTTCAATTTTGAGCACATTAAGGCTGAGTACAGGGTTTCGAGAAGAGGGATGGAAGCATGTATCAACAGAAAAGGTTGCACCAACGGTTAAATGGAGTGAGTTGCAAGAAAAAGGAGCATGCTCACTGAAGTTGCAGAAACTATAAAGGAATGGGTTTTTCTTTTAATTGAATAATATCAAGTAAGTTTTTATTTAGGTAAGGCCAATAGGATTTTCTAATTTGGATGGAGTGAAATAAAAGTTATCATTAAAAAACTATCCATATATATAAAGTATAATTTATAAACATTAAGTACCACCGAAATTTATATTTTGTCTAAAAAAAATATTATTTAACTTTCAAAAGTTTCAATAATATCCTTAAGCTTTCAAAAAGAAAAGTTCAAAAATACCTTACCATTAGAAGTTCATGAGTACCCTTAAAATGACGTTTCCATCCATCTCTAAAAGCTCGTGGGTATTTGTTAAATATGGCATTAATAGTGAGGGTATTTTTTAACTTTTTGAAAAAGTTAGAAGGGTATTAATGAAACTTTTTTAAGTTCAAGGGTATTTTTGAAACATTTTTTGGTATTTTTGAAATAAAGTACTAATAGCTTCCATCCAAAACTAACAATGAAGGTACTTCTAAAACTTTTTTAAAAGTTTAAGGATATTATTGAAACTTTTAAAAGTTTTAAGGGTATTTTGAGACAAAATACAAAAGTACAAAATTTAGGGGTAAATTGGAAATGTTATATAGCATAAATGTTATGTTATAATTTCTCTATTCAATTCCAACTACGTTATATAGTAACTAGATTGAAATCTTCAATGCCTTGGAGAGTAAATTGAAAATTTTAGAGTATGGGTGAAATCGAAAATTGTGTATAAAGGCCAAATGATAATTAGGTTACTTTTTTTACCTAGCAAAATTTTCCAAGAACTAGTCGTATTAAAGATTAGACCCACCCTGCATGTTTTCAAAATGAGACCTACATTTATAAACATGGATTGAAAAGCATACCTGCATAAGAAGTTCTATACCATGCTTGAACAGATTGAGACGTGGAAAGAAAAGGATTTTCCTGCCACGCCCACAACACCAAGACAGTGAATGCAAGAGCAACCACGACAAAAGAAAGATATTTCCCTCTTACAGGGAAATTATTTCTGAATTTCATCTCTGCATACTAACTCATAAGACAGAGATCGAACAACTTTACACCTGCAAATTTTTTGTCTAGATTAAGAACAACAGAATTTCATCATTTCTTTTAGCTCCAGTAACAGCAATCTTTCTGGAGGATGATTCAAAAAAAGGAAGTTATGAACAAAGTCGTCAATACATAAAGAAAAGCAGCATAATCAAGGCCACCTAAAGAGTCACGTTTCATGGGAGATATCTCTTAAGCAAATACAATCCTCCTATAGGGTTACAGAAATTGAAGTAATGATCAGTCATCAATATGGTATGAAGAGCAACAAAATGAAAATCCCAGTCATATTTCATAGAAGATATCTCTGAGTCAAATACAGTATCATGTCTAATCAAAAACTATTTGTCAAGTATGAACATATGCAAACAATACAGAATTGAATATTTTGCATAGAAGGTTAATTAAAATAGTCAAAATTCATAGCATTTTTACCCAAGGACAGAAAAATTGTTAGAAACGTCACTTTAGATCAAAGTTCAAGTACTATATCCATCACAAAAGTAAATACCACTGTCAAAAGGCATGTAACCAAAAAAAATTCATATGATCTACAAGTATAAACGTCAGCTCATATATCTCACCCATATGCCTATGGGAAGTATCTCTTGCCACAAGCTTATGTCTTGTATTTCTAATTTCTATGCAGTCATATGCTACTCCCTTCTTGAAACCTCTTTCCACCATGAGTTTTCTCACGCTATGGGCATTCATCCATCTATTTGCTGCAAATACATTAGATAACATTATTTATCTTCCAGCGTTATCTGGCTCCATCTCAATCAAAGTTTCTGCAGCTCTCATAGCCAGGTCCAAATTTTTGTGCATTCAACAAGACCCCAGAACTGCACCCCATGACGTGTTTTGATCCATTAGGTGCCCTGGACATTAAATCCAATACTTCGGCAAGTCTATTTTTTCTTCCAAACATATCAATCAAGACTGCATAATGATCTAACTATGCTTAATACCACAAAACTGTTCCACTAACTCCGAAATATATAATCCTTTAGATGACAAACCAGTATGGGAACAGGCAGACAGCAATCCTAGAAACGCACTTTAGGTCCTATCCCTACATCTATCATTCTCCTAAAGTCAAGAAGAACTTCCATTCCAATCCCATTTATGCATACCCAGTTATTAATGAATTCCACGACACTACATCTTTTTCAAGAATCAAGTTAAATAACGTCTTAGCTGATTTCATGTCCCCACTCTAACTGTACAGATCAGTTATAGTGTTGCATATAAATACCTTTGAAAAATTAAGGCCACTATTCCTTCTGATTATGAGTCCATGAATTGTTTTGCCTTTTGCTATTAAACCAAGATCTACACAAGCACCTAAAAACCTACAAATGTCAAATCATTAGGAGAAATTTTTTCCTCCAGCATTTGTTCAAATAAATCCAGGGCCTCATTTCTATACTTGTTGCTTACAAAAGAATTAATCAAAGCAGTCCAAGTATGGACATTTTCTCCGGCATACAACTTAACACTCCGAAAAGCATCCTCTAACATCGATGTCTGAGAATAGGCTACAACCATTGAGGTCCAGGTAACAACATTTCTCTCCTGCATTTGACTGAAAATAGAATATGACGTATCCAGTTCGCCACATTTACCATATGCATCAATTACAGCATTGAAAACAATCACATTAAACTTGAACCTGACACAATGATTCCAGAGCTCCCAAACAGGCACAAGTACCCACTATACTCGCAAGAGTAAACTTGTCTAAGACTAAAAGATCAAAATCTTGTTGCAATTGTCGAAAGATATTCATTGATTCTACATTCAACCCATCGTGAGTAAAGCTAGAAATCAAGGTATTGTAGCTAACAATATTTGGATGAAGCATTTCATGAAAGACCATACGAGCTTGACCCAAAAATCCAACACATGAGTAGGAGGCAAAAATGGTATTCTAAGAGTGAATATTTCTAATTGGTAAATCATCAAATGCCTTCTGTGTATTTTCCATAGAATTAATTTAGAATACACGTCGTCAATAAGACGCTTTTCAAGGGAGAGTTCAAATGAAAGCGCAATTTTGATAAGGTGGGAGTGCAAGGACATGCCAACCTGCAAGTGTCCTGTTTTATGCATAGTGAGATAGAAGATCACAGTGATCAAAGGATGGGAAAATATCGTGGGCACCATTTTTAGATCGTATAGCAACCTAGAAGAAGCAAGGTTTTTGCTAACTATACAACTTCTACTGATTAGCATAGTTGAATAGAACAAACACCTTGCTGGACATGAAAATAAACAATCAAGGAACTGAACTCCTCAATCAAAACGGACAATGAGAAGGTTGGGAAATTAATTAAATCCTTAAAGTGGGCTAGTTCCTGCAAATCATCTACAAATTACTCATTATAATGCCCAATATCACATTGTTGACTATCCGTTCTCATTCTAGTAGACAACAGTAGTGTGTCGATAAAATTCCCCCACTCGATGGATAATTCACCAGCAGTTAACGAAACCCAAACACTTGAAGATAAAATTAACAGACTAAAAACTCGTTAGAACAAAGAAATTCCCATTACAAGGATCGAAGAAAACTTAGAGAACCAAACAGAACAACACTAAAATCGCACAGCCAATATATCTCATACAATAGAACAAGTTCTACAAGAAAAACCTTCATCGAAATCAAGAGAGTTGAATCGAAAATTAATATGTAATTACTAACTTAAATGCATCCAAATTTCTACTAAATCAATACGCAAAAGAAGAAACAAATACCTTCACGAATTCCCGAAACTTGAACAACGAACTGTTAGCGGATCATCTACAATCTGCTCGCGAAATTGATGGGTTCACTAGAAAAAAAATTGACCAAAAATGAACAGAAAGCTGAACTCACAAGTTTCCTCTCTCAAGTAACAAGTTTTCTATTATATCTTTCTTTAAAAACTCGTGACCCATAAATATATAATTTAGACAGTTTTTTCTCTTTTTTTTTTTCCCCTTTTTTCCTCCCCTTATTATTTATATATTTATTTATTTTAAATTATAAATTTAGTTTTTAAAAAATAATCTTTATATTTTAAATGGACTCTTTATGATAATTTTATCAAACAATAAAAATTATTTTTAAAATTTTGTAATAATATAAAGAAGAAATTCAAATTTTAAAGATAATAAATTTTGAATTTTTTCTAAACTAACTATTAAATTTATAATTGCAAATTAAGAAATATGAAAATAACAATAATTATGAGTTTGTTATGATTTGACCAACCTTATTATAGGTAATTAATAATTACCTCTTTTTTATTTTTTACGGCTTATTTTAATACTTTATATTTAAAATAATTTAAAAGATAAATATTATAACTCGAACAAAAAAAATTAATAAATACTTTGAACGCATTTTTTAATAATTTTTAGAATAATTTAAAAAAATAATAATTGAATATTTTGAAGAGGGACTACTCATGAACTCACAAACCACCATGTGCAACAATTTAAAAAAAGTTGAATTTAATAATAATAAATGCTATTTTAGGAATTAAAATAAATAATAATATTAATAATAATATAAGTATAAAGGAAAAAGAAATAAATAAGTTAATTGAGGATCAATTAAGCCGCGTAGATCCGGAGTCGCTGTCACGTCCTCAAGAAGATGGAGATCGAGATCTAAGTGCCACCTTACAATATTAAATTAAATTAAATTAAATTATTGACCGAAAATAGAAAAATAATTTAAAAAATCTTTAAAATAAACTTCGATTTATTTATTTATTTATTTATTTTAAAAATATACTTTAGTTCTCAGTAACCAATAATCTTTAAAATATTTTATATATATATGCTAAATTAATTTTTAAAAATATTCTTAATATTTTAATTTTTTCTAAAATTTTAGAATTTTCATTAATAGTGCTCGACCTTTTTATAATGGAAATTGTATACTTTATTTCAGTTTCACACCATTTAAAAATTTCAATAATATTCTTCGACTTTTAAAAAAGTTTCAAAAATATTTTTTTTTATTGTTGGTTTGGTACGAAAATCTTAAACATTTTTAAAATTTGAAAAGGGTTTCAAAAATATTTTTAAAATTTCATAAATTTTATTAATACCCTCCAATTTAAAAAAAAATAAAAGTTATTATCGTTAATCTTGGAACAAAAACTATTTATTTACACGTCAAAACTCATCTCCTGACTTTATTATTAAGGTATAAAAAATAATAATAATAATAATTTAATGATATTAATATTAGTTTTAAAATTTTATGAGTATTTTTTAAATCGAGATATTAATTATTTATTTATTTATAAATTAAAGATAATTTTAAAACTTTAAAAAAGAAAATTTTGAAAACAAAATAAAATACTTACTTTTATTTTTATTTTTTTTATTTTTTTAAGTTTAATGTTTTATTGAAACTTTTAGAATTAGTTTTAAAATATTTTTATTAATTTAATTGCTATTTAATCAAAGGATTTAAATTTGTAATTTGAGAGAAAAATCCAATAAATAATGTTCATTGGCCGGAATTTATCTCACGCGCAAAACTCGCGCGTGTATTTCTCTATCTCTGTCCTCACCGCGTGCTTTTTGTCTATTATTTCCGAAGGTCAGTGTCGGTGTGTATCGGAACACTGTCGGTAAAGAACAAAAGAAAGTGATTAACAAATTAATCACTTAATTACGAATCATTTAATTCAACTAATTTTAATTAATTTCAACACCTACAAACTTACTCTCTCTCTTCTCTTATTCTCTCTATTAAATCTCCCTCTTCCCCTTCATTCGCTCCACCACTACATTTCATCTTCTCCGTTTGAGGAAAATGGAGGAATAGTGTTTCAAACTCTCTTTCCTTCTTCGCTAGATCTGTTCTTTCCAAGGTAGGCAATGGCTTTATCCTTACTTCCGGATGTTTAGATCCCTCAGATCTCGTGTTTATTGTTCTATAATTTGCTTTCTTTCTTTACATTTAGCCTGTTCTTGCTTTTGCCCCTTCTTTGCTCTGCTTTCTGCTTTCTACTTCCGGTTTCGTGATGTTTATTCGTTTTTGCGCGTTTTTAATGTAGATCTAATTTGGTTTCTAGCAAACTTGAGTTTCTTGTTGCTTTTTTGGCGCGCATTGGTGTTTGATTTCTTCTTTTTTGTGATGTTTGTGTGTGGATCTCATGGAGTTTGTTTGTGTTCTTATTGTGTTTCCTTGTACGTGAATGAATTGTGTTATCTTTTCATTTTAACGTTATGTGTTACGCGGTTAATGTATGTATTTGTTTTCTTTGTTCTGGATCGACGTTATTTGGTGTGGACATAGTAAATCATTGGTTGATATGCTTTAATGTCTTTCGAAGTTGATTTAGCCGATCTTCCTTGTTTATGTATCAATTTACGTTAGTGTTTGATTGCAGTAAGTGTGCCGTGAATTATGGCTGAATTTTCTCCGTTGGATATTTTTCTTTGTGCTCTAGTCAGATTTGTGTTAAATTTCTCTCAAGTTGAATTTCTACTTTTCTGGAACTTGTAACTGTTGGTTTGACGTTAATGTTTGAACGGCTTTTTGGGACCAATTATCACTTTTCATGGTATCCTTTGCTAGTATGAATGCAGGCTGTCGGTGATCTTTGTGTTCAGCTAATTAAAGCATTTATTTATTTCTTTTATTGACTATTCTGTCTACACTCTTTCCATTCTCAGGTGCAAAACCTATAGGACAAAATTTTACGGATAGAAATGGCATTAGGGAAGTATTCAAGAATAGATAACCGAAGGTCCTCTTCGAGTTACTGCTCAACAGTGACCATTGTGGTATTTGTTGCATTGTGCTTGGTTGGGATATGGATGCTAACATCATCATCTGTAGTTCCGGTTCAAAATATTGATGTGCCAGTGGAGAACAAAAATCTGGCAAAAGAGCAAGTGATTGAGACCAGTGATGCCAAGACTCAACCCTTTGAAGATAACCCAGGAGATTTGCCTGATGATGCAAGGAAAGAGGGTGACAGTCAAGCTTCTAATCAGGAAGAGAAGCCTGAAGAGAAGCCCGAAGACAAGCCTGAAGAGAATCCCGAAGAGAAGCCTGAAGAGAATCCCGAAGAGAAGCCTGAAGAGAATCCCGAAGACAAGCCCGAAGACAAGCCTGAAGAGAAGCCAGATGAACAGAATGAGGACAAGAATGGAGGGAATGAAGAAACTAAACGAGACGATGAAAGAGAAACAGAAAATGGTGATTCTAAGGAGGAAAATGGAGAACCAGATTCTGAAACTAGGCCAGAGGCTGGTGACAATGAATCCGGTGGACAGGGAGATTCTGAGGAGAATTCTAATGAGAAACAATCAAATTCAAATGATACAGAAGAGAAAAATGATGATGAGAAAAAAACAGATGACCCAAGTGACACTAAAGACGGAGAAAATGTTAATGGTCAGGAAGGGGAGAATGTGAAGCTAAATGACAAAAGCTCTGATGAAACAAATGAAAATAACCAATCCAAAAACCCGGCTTCTGGTGAGGTGTTTCCTTCTGGTGCTCAGTCGGAGCTTTTGAATGAAACATCAACACAGAATGGATCATGGTCAACTCAGGCAGCAGAATCAAAGAATGAAAAAGAAACTCAACGATCTTCCACGAAACAATCTGGGTATGAGTGGAAGATTTGCAATGTTACTGCTGGATCTGATTACATTCCTTGCCTCGACAATTTGCAAGCAATTAGGAGTCTTCATAGTACAAAACATTATGAACATCGAGAGAGGCATTGTCCTGAAGAACCTCCAACCTGCCTTGTATCACTTCCAGAGGGCTATAAACGCCCAATTACATGGCCAACTAGCAGGGAAAAGGTTAAAGCAATTTAACATTTTTACTTCAGAAAATACATTTTATGTTTGTTCAGTTTTTTAATTGTTGTTTTTTTCTTTCATTCATTGATGGGATAATTGGGTGTGTTTCTACAGATATGGTACTATAATGTTCCCCACACAAAACTTGCTGAAGTTAAGGGGCATCAGAATTGGGTAAAAGTTTCTGGTGAATACTTAACATTTCCTGGTGGTGGGACCCAGTTCAAGCACGGTGCTCTTCACTACATTGACTTCATACAAGAGGTAACATTCTTCTCCTTAATCTCCTGTTAGTATGGTATGTTACATGCTCGTTTGGTTTGCATATTTGCATTTTCATTGTTGGTGGTTGTATTTTATGTACTTAATGTATCTGTATACTTTTCAGATCTTGGATTGTAGTGATGACGCCATGTCTTTTTATATGATCGTTCTGATTGTTATTTTCATGCTACTTCTTTGATAAGTCTTTTTGTTTAAATTGAATGCACTTTTGAGTAAAGTTGTCTTTCTTTTTTAGATTTATGAAATGACTGTAGTATTATACCTATGGAACTGAAGAACACTGCTTTGTGGTTTATGCTTTAAAAACCTCAGCAAATGCAAAAATTTTACAAGTGGTATAATTTGAATGATGCAGGCTGTCAATGATATTGCTTGGGGAAAACGATCACGTGTGATTCTGGATGTTGGATGTGGAGTGGCAAGCTTTGGAGGATTTCTTTTTGAAAGAGATGTACTAACCATGTCATTGGCCCCAAAAGATGAACATGAAGCACAAGTCCAGTTTGCACTTGAGAGGGGCATTCCTGCTATATCTGCTGTTATGGGGACGAAAAGACTTCCTTATCCAGGAAGAGTGTTTGATGTTGTCCATTGTGCTCGTTGTAGAGTCCCATGGCACGCAGAAGGTAATGTGATTACTAGTCTGTTTCAATTAATATTTTCTCTCAAATTTTGAGATATTGGTTAAATTTCTATGATTTGGAACCACGATTCATTTTCATATATCATGTAGTGAATACACTAAAAGTCCATTATACCAGTGACTGAACTTAGCCATTTTGTCAATAGCTTGAGTTTCAATGTTCACTTTCGAAGAAACTGTGCAGGTGGCAAACTTCTGTTGGAGCTGAATCGTTTGTTGCGGCCTGGTGGCTTCTTCGTCTGGTCTGCCACACCGGTCTATCAGAAGAAGGCTGAAGATGTTGAAATATGGAATGGTTGGCAATTTCTAAACCCAACAACTTACGATCCTTTAGAAGTTTTAGTTGTAAATGTAAATGTAAAACTAGAGCGCTTCAAAGTTTAGATGTTCTAACAAATTTGCATCTTGTGGAACTATTTACAGCCATGAAAGAACTGACGAAAGCAATGTGCTGGGAACTTGTATCAATTAACAAGGATACAGTAGATGAAGTTAGTGCAGCCATATATCGAAAGCCTACCAATAATGATTGTTACGAACAGAGGTCCGAAAAAGAGCCACCTGTCTGCCCGAACTCAGATGATCCAAATGCAGCCTGGTACTTATCTGTTCTGATTTTAATTTCCCAAGTTAGCAAATGTGTACTTACATTCTATCGAAGATCCAATTTGTAACAACTCAAGCCCACCCCTTGTCTACTAGGGAGAGGTTCCACACTCTTGTAAAGAATGCTTCGTTCTCCTATCCAACCGATATGGGATCTCACAATCCACCCCCCTTTGGGGCCGAGCGTTCTCGCTAGCACTCATTCCCTTCTCCAATCGATGTGGGACCCTCAAATCCACCCCCCTTCGGTGCTTAGTGTCCTTGTTGGCACATCGTCAGGTGTCTGACTCTGATACCATTTGTAACTGCCCAAGCCCACCGCTACCAAACATTGTCCTCTTTAGGCTTTCCCTTTTAGGCTTCCCCTCAAGGTTTTTAAAACGCGTCTATTAGGAAGAGGTTTCCACACCCTTATAAAAAATGCTTCGTTCTCCTCTCCAACCGATGTGGCATCTCACCCAATTATTGGGAAAGGATCCATTAAAATATTGAGCGTCTAGTCCAGAATCATTCCCCTTCTTATGTGCTTTCTTGTTCGTTCTATTATTATTTCTAAATTAGAAATCACAAAGCTTAGAGTAGACACATTTAGAATATAAGACCATGACAGATTTTCCTTCGTACTCGTGAATTATTTCAGAAGATTTATTGCATTACAGATAGTACAACTGAGTTTGTTCAAACAATTTGCAGGAATGTGCCACTTCAAGCATGCATGCACAAAATCTCGACAAATGCGTCAGAACGTGGTTCTAAATGGCCAGAGCAATGGCCATCAAGGTTGGAGAAAACACCATACTGGTTGTTGAATTCTCAGGTTGGAGTTTATGGAAGACCTGCTCCCGAGGATTTTGCTGCAGATCACAAACACTGGAATAGTGTCGTTACAAAGTCATATCTAGCTGGCATGGGAATCGACTGGTCAAAGGTGCGAAATGTCATGGACATGAGAGCTGTCTATGGAGGGTAAGATTCTCCACCCCTCAAAGGAAATGTACTTCGAGATAGCTATCATATTGCTGTCCATTGTCAATAATTTCTCCACCCTCAAAGTAAATCCTTTATTTTTCTGAGTAAAAATATAAATGTTCTTCATTTCCTCGCAGATTTGCTGCTGCATTGAAAGATTTGAAAGTGTGGGTCATGAATGTCGTCTCAATAGACTCAGCCGACACTCTCCCGATTATCTACGAACGAGGTTTATTCGGTATATATCACGATTGGTGTGAATCATTCAGCACCTACCCGAGAACATATGACCTTCTTCACGCAGACCATCTTTTCTCCAAGATCAAAACGAGGTGACCTTAACCTTAAGCACCATATTTTATCCCTCTTCTCCTTCACTCCAATCAATGCCTTTTGCTAATGCATTACTCGGTTGACATACAGGTGCAATCTAGCTGCTTTAGTTGCAGAAACCGACCGGATCCTCAGACCAGAAGGTAAGCTCATCGTCCGGGACCTTGCAGAAACCGTAAATGAGCTCGAAAACATGTTCAAGTCAATGAAATGGGAGGTTCGGTTTACTTATTTCAAAGACAATGAAGCATTGCTCTGCGTTCAGAAGTCAATGTGGCGACCAAATGAATCCGAAACACTCCAATATGCAATTTCTTAGAGCCCGTCGTTGTCGTCGTTATCGTCATCGTCACCATGATCCCACTTGTTGGCAAGGAGAGGAAAGGTTAGGTCAATCCCTTTCTTGTTTTGGTAATTCAAAGTTTCAATTTTATGGCAATGTTACGTCCTCTAATTAGACAGTGTATCATCTCTCATATCTCTTCTAGGGCCTTTGGGTGTAATTCATTTTTTCTTCTGCTCCTCCCTATATTCCTTAATCCAAAGGCCGCTCCTCAGTTTTCCCTGTACTACGATACTGATAGCTATTAATGAAAAATCATATATTCTTGTATATGCTTTTTTTCATTTATGTTTTAGGTACTTCGTCTGAATCTAGGATGATTTTGTTTCTAGTTCTTTTTTTTTAATGTTTAAATTATTCTTTGACCATTTTTTTTCCCTACATATATATATATATATATATATATATATATATATATATATATATATATAT